>NC_091668.1:1817500-2060000 GCF_042453785.1 Malus domestica | reverse complement strand
ATATATATGTATGTATGCATTCAGGTAAATGTTCTTGAAATCTTTGTTTGAAAAATCCACTAAATCTATTTGATTCTTTGAATTTTTAATATCTCAAGTCCACTTGTGGAAAAGTTATGATAAAGTTAGGTCATCTCCGATCAAAAGAGGGTCAAATGGTCATGTTTAGTCTTATAGTTTTGTAATAAATTATATTTTAATGAATAATGTCAGATAATATTTTATACAATCTTCAACCGAGAGGGTCCAATGGTCATAGGCCAAACATAGCCCTTTGACAAAAAACCATCTCCAACCGAGGGAGTCAAAGGGTCATAGGCCAAACATAATTTATTATTTTAATTAAATTAATATGATTAATTGAATTGAACTACCATATTAAAATAAGGTTTTCGGATATATTTAAAGTGCCACTTGTCGCTAAATTAATAAACCTTCGGATTTCTTATCTTTATAGAATGAAAAGGCTGTGAAAAATTGGTGAAGAATTTAAATAAAATGAGGTAACATAGTATGGAACGGTGAAAATGATGTGAGAAATGAGGTCGAAATGGCTTAGGTATTTATAATATATATATATATATATATATATATTTTTTTTTTTTTTTTTTAAATTTCGTCATAAAAAAAAACAAATAAAGTCAAACAGTAACCTGACGTCAGATAGCATGTGCTTGGGCTGGGCTATAGGGTTGGTTGGTCTTAGCTAGCCCTTTGGCCGGTTCTCCCATTTTTTGTTGGGTGGGGCCCACGAGCCATTCGGCCTAGCCATTGGTTGGAGACAGTTTTCATGTCAAAACAAGTTATTTTTAGCCCTTTGGCCTGGTTGGTTGGAGATGGGGGGCCAAATGGCTCCCTTTAGCCATATAGCCCTACAAGAAATTATATTTTAATGAACAGTATTAGGCCATATTTTATACCATCTCTAACCGAGGCGGCCAAAGGGCCATAGGCCAAATATAGCACTTTAACAAAAAATCATCTCCAACCAAGGGGGCTAAAAGGCCAAAGGCCAAACATAATTTAATATTTTAATTAATTTAATATGGTTAATTAAATTAAACTACTATATTACAACAAGGTTTTCAGACATATTTTAAGTGCCACTTGTTGCCAAATGAATAAACCTCCAGATTTCTTATAATCTCAATAATTTTTTGGATAGGATCCTTGTCACATCCCCGCCCGGGTCCACCACATCCCGTGCCTGTTCCACCACCGTAGCCCTATATTGTCCGTTTTGAGCTTACCATTCCCTCACGGTTTTGTTTTTGGGAACCCACGAGCAATTTCCCAGTGGGTCACCCATCCTAGGAGTGCTTTGACCTCCTTCTCGCTTAACTTCGGAGTTCCTACGGAGCCCGAAGCCAGTGAGCTCCCAAAAGACATCATGCTAGGTAGGGATGAGAATATACATTTAAGAATCACTCCCCTGGGCGATGTGGGATGTTACAATCCACCCCCCTTAGGGGCCCAACGTCCTTGTCGGCACACTTCCGGCCAGGAATTGGCTTTGATACCATTTGTCACATCCCAGCCCGGGTTCACCACATCTCAGGCCTGTTCCACCACCGTAGCACGATATTGTTCGCTTTGGGCTTACCATTCTCTCACGGTTTTAAGTTTGTGGGAACTCACGAGCAACTTCTTAATGGGTCACCCATCTTGGGAGTGTTTTGGCCTCCTTCTCGCTTAACTTCGGAGTTTCTACGAAACCCGAAGCAAGTGAGCTCCCAAAAGGCATTGTGCTAGGTAGGGATGAGAATATACATTTAAGGATCACTCTGGATTGTAACATTCTACATCGCCCAGGGGAGTGATCCTTAAATGTATATTCTCATCCCTACCTAGCACGAGGCCTTTTGGGAGCTCACTGGCTTTGGGTTCCATAGGAACTCCGAAGTTAAGCGAGAAGGAGGCCAGAGCACTCCCATGATGGGTGACCCATTGGGAAGTTGCTTGTGAGTTCCCAAAAATAAAATCGTGAGGGAATGGTAAGCCCAAAGTGGACAATATCGTGCTACGGTGGTGGAACGGGCCCGAGATGTGGTGGACTCGGGTTGGGATATGACAAAATGGTATCAGAGCCAATCTCTGGCCGGAAGTGTGCCGACGATGATGTCGGGCCTCTAAGGGGGGTGGATTGTGACATCCCACATCGCCCAAGGGAGTGATCCTTAAATGTATATTCTCATCCCTACCTAGTACGAGGCCTTTAGGGAGCTCACTAGCTTCGGGTTCCGTAGGAACTCCTAAGTTAAGCGAGAAGGAGGCCAGAGCATTCCCAGGATGGGTGACCCACTGGGAAGTTGCTCGTGAGTTCCCAAAAATAAAACCGTGAGGGAATGGTAAGCCCAAAAAGAACAATATCGTGCTACGTTGGTAGAATAGGCCAGAAATATGGTGGACCCAGGCCAGGATGTGACAATCCGAGTAACACGTGTTGCTAATGTGAGTAACTCTCCAGATTTCTTATTTTTATGTAATCTCAATAATTTTGAGTGACATGTGTCGCTAAAGTGAGTAACTCTCCAGATTTCTTATGTTTATGTAATTTTAATAATTTTTGGATAGGATTTCGAGTGCCACATGCCGAGATGTAATTGGTTGTGCAAATTTTAGATAGGAAGAAAAAAAAAATAGAATTTTTTTTTTAAATTCGTTAAAAAAAATTCAAATTCTAACGATAACCTGATGGCAGCATGACGTTAGCTTGCTGGCGTCATGATGACGCTAGGTAGCCGTTGTCATTCAAATGAGTTGAGTTGGAGGGCTGACAAAATGTCAAGGTTGACATTATGGAGCTGGAGGGCTGGCAAAATGTCAACCTGGACATTCTGGCGCTTGAGGGCTGGCTGGCTGGTTGGAAATGGCTAGCCCGTTGGCATGTTTTGGGGGTTTGGGCCCGGTGGGGTCCACAAGCCCTTTGGCCTAGCCCTTGGTTAGAGATGGTTTTTGTGTCATTCCGATCTATTTTTAACCCTATAACCTTTTGGTCGGGTCAGTTGGAGATGACCTTAGTTCTCCCAGCTATAAGGTATCCCCACCCCTCCAAATTGTTTGTTAGTCCTTTAGCTTTTAGGATGAACTTTTCTCTTACAAGGATGTTATTGCGGCAATATTTCAAGCAATATGTGTTGTTGTAAACTAATTATGTGTCACAAGAGATAAGTTTTTCTCTCACTGTCAGCATAGAGAAATCTTAAGGTTTGGATGATCAGACCTCGTGACCGTTTGACTTATTTCCTCCCAATAGAGAAAAAATCTTGAGTTTGGATGACCGGACTACGTGACTATTTAATCCAAGAGGTAGAACTTCGCACCTATTCTTCCCTTTGTATTTCGACCCCACTCAATATGTCTTCGATTAAACAGTTAAGCGATCTGGTCATCCTTACCAATGATTTCCCCCTCATCATGGCCTTAAAGAAAGTGTTCAGAAATAGATAGCTAGGAAGATGACGGATAAGATGTTCCGTTCACAGTCCATGACTTTTGAGGAACCAAAACTTTTGACATCTGACGTCTTTTAGATTAGAAATAGGCTATTTGGTCTGACCAAAAAGCATTACTAGCCTAGAACAAGAACCACTGACTTTGGAGGAATTGGATTCCAGCTTCCCCCACCACACAAGGTCCAATCATCTGCCACCAAAAAGCTTTGATCTTTGGAGGAGAACCACTGTAAGAGGAGAATTTTTGCATCAAAATCTTGAGGTCTTTTGATCTTTGAACAATCCTGTGTTGATAGAATGTTCGAAAAGATAAGAAGGTTCATCTGCCAGCCAATGGGAGTTGTGCAATAATTGTGGTGATATACATGCTTTATAGCATTGCCGAAAAGTCACAAGTTCGAGTCATGAGAAACATCTTTGGAAAGCAAAGGTAAGGTTGCGCACGATTCCCAACTCTCACAAAACATGGAGCCTTGTTGGTTTGTGGTCGCCCTTTATAGCATTATGAATATATCAAATATTGAGTTCCTAAGAAATTGAAATTGAATCTGCAACTATGCTAGAGTATATGTTGCTTTCGAAATTGGAGGCAAATGGGATCGCGAATATTGTTCTGTGGCCCGACTTCTTGTCGAGATACCATATTATTTCCCTTTTTGTTTACAATTAGGTTAATAGGTGCTCAAAAATGAATCAACGAGATTGACACCGTGAGATCACACACACACAAGAACGCGAGCATTTTTCTGTAGTTCATCCAAATTAGGTTGCGTCCGGGGTTGGGTGTTCCAATGTTTCGTTATTGTAATGTGGTGCTACATTTTATGTCCGGGCTTTGAGAGGTTAGAGAGAATATGAGAATGAAAATAAACGGGGTCCTGAATCAAGAGAGGTAACCTTAAAATGACGGTGATGGAACCTTTTTTGTAAAGGAATACCCTCACCTCTGCATTTATTAGGCGGCCTAAGTGATTCCCAAAATAAAGGTTCAATCAAAGTTTTTCAAAATCATTTTGGCTTGTCTAAGTTTAGACTTGGATTTCGCTTTGAAATCCTGCGATTTTCGTTTATTTCTTTCCCTTGAAAACTGGTCATTGAAAATTATAATTGATTCTTTATTAATCAAGCAATATGGAGATCGGGAATTCGAATACATGATTTCAGGGATGAGCGTTCTTAATCACTTGAACTACAATTTCCGCTTCTAACACATGAAGAAAGTATTAGGAAGCTTTATGTTGGAAGTATTTTTGAAATTTGCTCTACAGCAATTTGATGAACATAAACTGAGATATGTTCTTCTAATAGTATTCTCCTTTGATGTACCCAGTAAGTCGCTTCAGTTCCCCGCTTTGCTGCTCAACCACTGCCCGGACTACGTCCTTGATCGAAACCATGCCAACTAGCTTCCCATCTATAACTGGAGCATGCCTTATGTGATTCTCTATTGACATGAAAAAAATCGTCACGTAATTGCTTCCACACGTTTATGAACAACCGAATGATTGTTCACTTCAATGTCTATGGTAGTTAAAGAACAGAAATCGTGCCACGGCGTACCTGTCATAAGTTGCATAGCTTGAAGAACGTTCATGTCGGAAGTTACTGTTATTAATTGGTTCTGTATAAGAGGTAAAGTTCATAAGAAAAATCGGCGCGTCCAAGGTCGATTGGTGGCTAAGAACGTAAACTTGAACTGACCTCATTAGTCATAATCTCTCCAACTCTTGTGTAGATGGGAGATCTTTCCTGTGCAATCACTTTCCTCAGGTAGTCTGCTCGGTTCACACCGCGGTCAATAGAATCCGAATAACTTGTTGAGACATAATTTTTTTTCATGCAGTTAGTTCTGTAAATAACTTACCTCTTTCTGTGATGATTCCTGCAATATGCTGATGCTCTCCTGGCTTCAGCACCAGTAACGACCCGATATTGTTTTTCGCCATCTGCAATTTCATGCTCATACGTAATATAAACACGAGTGTAGTATGAGTTTTATATGTACAGATGCATGGTAAGATCGTACGTTTTTTACTGCATCAATTACTGCGTCGTTCGTGTGACACCAGAGCCAGGGTCCGGTTTCTACATTACCCTTTGTCGCCAGTACATCTGCCACAGTCACATTCTCTAGTCCTTTTTCCTGTGCAGGTGGAGAGGTAACCCATTTTAAACGCGAAACTATCTTTTCTAACCCGGCAACTTCACCCCCACGCGAATGCTGTAAAATTGCAGACTTGAGTATTTCCCGGCATGACCGCACAGCCCGCGAAATTCCTTGCATTTTTGTTCCTGTTTAAGGAAAATCACGAAAACTTCGACAATTGTGGGTTGAACTTAGACGAAAGAAATAGATGAAAACTATTGATACAAACCTTGGTGTGCAGATACGAAAAGCTACCTCAGAACTCGATTGGAAGCTCCCGTTATGACGGAGAAAGTGTACGCTGCCTCATGTATGGTAATTCGGTGTAGCAGCCGAAGGAGCAAGATGCTGGTGTAAGTCATCTCTTACTTGACAATGTACTTACACCTTATTCCTTTCTTGAATGACTGCATGAAGGAAAATTTACTTTGCATCTACACTGTTTACTTCTTTGCCAGGTTACTTGCCCAGATGGAAAGTTTATATCGAAACTCCAGAGCCACCGTGGGAATCTCGGGTGTAGGTAAGTTTCTCTTCCGAGAAGGCGTGATTGATTTAAAAGAAAACAACGTGAAAATTTTCAAACAGTAGCAACCCTTTTTATGTATCACATGAACAACGATTATGCTCTAAAACGGCATTCCAGTAAAGTATACGTACTCTGCATGCCTTTCCGGGATCCTCCGAAACAAGAAAATGAGAGATTCCATACCTGTTAGGGAAGGAAAACCTGCCTCCGGGAATTTCCGATTTCTTGTGAATCATAAGTTTGTAAGAGAGGTTGAGCATCCGTATCCAGAAAAGGTATAAACCAATTTGACAGAAATCCCAGAAAGTTTCCAAGGTATCTGATACTATTTCGATATATACCAGACCTTTCGATAAGTGGTGAGCATCCCTCATCTCCTTCAACAAAGCCAACCTATTCATTTCCAAACCATACATGGCAGACAAAAAGCATCCACAATCATTTCGCTTTCGGCTCCCTTGGCGTACTCGTGGTTCTGCAGTAGAACCAGACCCACGTCCAGTGGCTAAAACCCAAAACCTTGCCCAGACCACCACCTCAATCCTTGTTGAACAACCACCATTTCGGGCTGCAGGGAAAGCCACTGTGAAAGCCTCTCCTTCCCAAGCTCAGGCTCCATCGAGGAATGAACCTCCACCACCATCACCATCTCGTTCTCCCACCGAGTCCCAAAATTCTACTAGTGGAACAACTCAAACTCGGGTTGAAGTTGAATCCTCTCCATCCTCACCATCCTCACCATCTCGTCCTGCCACCGAGTCCCAAAATTCTTCTAGTCGAACAACTCAAACTCGGGTTGAAGTTGAATCCTCTCCACCCTCACCGTCTCATGCTGCCACTGAGTCCCGAAAAGCTTCTAGTGCAACAGCTCAGACTCGGGTTGAATCCTTTCGATCCTCACCATCTCCCATAGCTTCTCAACCCCAAGCAGCATCACAAGAATCCCCTAAAGCACATTCGCAGCCCCACACTCAAGAGAACTCTCAGCTTCCTTCCTTCTCTGCTGAATCTCCATCACGTGCCACTCAACCAGAACCAAAGGAACCATATGCAGCACTCAGCACATCCGAAACTATTTTCAAAGCTCAGAATAATACTCCAACCACCGTTCAAACTCATGCAGCGTCCGCAGAAGCTGTGGAAACCGTTGCTTCGCCCAAGAAGGTAGATCCTGATACCATTGGCGGAGATCAAAAGCACCATCCCGAATCAGAGACAGAGTCGAAAGAGCATAAAGAAAGGGAGAAAGTACTGCTAGTGATAAAAGAAGAAAAGGCAAACGATCCAGACTATAAAGAACTGATGCAAGAAACAGCCACTCAACTTCATGCTGCAGTAACAGGCTTCGGAAAGCACACCAAAGACCTACTTGAAGTTGCATCGCAAGCAGAGCAGCGGCACAGTAAGGAAGAAGCTTTTGACAGAAAGGAGACATTAGTGAGCTCCAGCTCCAGTTCGAAACTGACCAAAGCTCCAGAAGACACAAGCACCCCAAGGATATCTATTCAGAAGATGGTTTCATCAACCGTGAAGCAAGCTCCCCTGCATAGAGAAATCAGGGAAAATGCTTTGAAACTTAATAAGCTGGCCATTGAGGACCAAATGCATGAAAAACCAGTTAGCATTGTAACTGTAGCTGGTGAAAACAGAGGAGCATCAATGCACATTAGCTCAGAACCGGAAAAAGGAGGAGAATTCATGCCCATACACCGCAGTTATAAGACCAATCCAGATGACAGCCTGGAGGCTACTACTGATGGAGAGGTAAGCAGCGAGGGGGAAAAATTCGATCAAACAAGTAAAGAAGATCGACATATGATAGCATATATCAACAACAATGTACAGAGCATCAATAATGCTATCGTTCTCAATACTTCCGTGGCCGAAAGGAATCCAGGTGTTCAGACGGTTTTTTCTCATAACCCAGCAGAATCAATCAAGCCAAATGGTAAATCAGATCCCCTCAAAACACACAAGGCTCAAATAACAAAAACACCGTCTGAGAAGCTTACTCACGAATCCACTGTGAGACGGAGGTGTCTTCGAGGGCTCTTCATGGAACCAAGTGATTCAGACCCGGATAATCCTGAAAAGCCTCGGCGTCACGGCTGCCGCTATAGTTGCGGAATGAATAGAGAAGATACCAATACTGGGATTCTCTGATGAAGATCTGCCAGCAGAGATGTAAGAAAAATATATAGCACGCATAACTGTAACCGTATGTGTACAAAAGGAGAATAGGAAATTAATACGAAGCATGTACAAAATTCTGCAAAATTGCATTTGAAAAACAAGATTCAATACAAGAGATCTTTATGAGAAAAGAGGGATTTTCGTACATCCTCCAGAAAGTGAAACATGGAATATCTAGAAGTGATGTTACATACTTGGAGGAAGTTGCATACAACTGCTTCTGCGCAAATAAATAAATTGGCAACTTACACCATGCTTTATACAGGTTACTGCCATTACACAGACTACTGCGACTTCAACGAAGGCACTTGCTAATGACCAAAAGCCATAGCTTAAAGTGCACTGTTCCAAAAGTATAATTACAGTTAATTCTAAGGGAAGACGAGCACGATAGTCGTGTGATGAAAGAATAGACAAGAATCATTCGCATGCTGGTTTTGTGTCAAAGCTGCTCAAGCAAACTGCAAAGGCTTGGAAAGCAGAGAGAGGGTAGCGATAATCCATTGTGAAAATGTCTTTACCGATCTTCCCAAATTGCAGTATTACTCTCTCTTGTTCAGCCAAAGGAACATTATGGCATGGCTCTACACCGGCCACCAGCTGGAAATTCTTCACGGAGGCCACGGTAACGCGTCCTTTAAAATTCAGACACCAACACTGCAGCTGCTCATGCCATCTAGGAGCTTTATTTTTCAAAATGAGTGGATCTTTTGTGCCTTGTTCCAAATCCGTTGTAGGGACACTAGAGCACAAGTTGGCAAGCTGCTTCGATCCCTTTGAAACATGCATTGGACAGCATTTTGGAGGAAGGCAGGTTGCTAACTCTGTTGGAGTAGGAGCAACGCCCCCTTCTTGAACTGCTGACACGGGGATTGATTGCATGATGCACTGCATTCTCCTTGGTCCCCTTGTTCGGAGGATATTGAGCTCATAACATACGGTAGCAACACTATAGCTACCAGCAGGTATCCTTGGAGATACCGTCTTTGAATTCATCTTTCGGTGTGACCAATAATTTGTTTGGATTGCTGAGCCTTGTGGAGGCTGACTGTCATAAACGGTAAACTTGGAACCCAGAAAATTAGACCTGCACAGCATTTTCCAATAAATTGCACGAAAAGAAGAATGAGTCGTAGGTGTAACAGCACAAAATGAAAAATGAATGACCGTGTCAATGATAAGGATACATTTTATTTAAGCTTGCCTTAGTTTTCCAACGTAAGAATTGCTTGCTCGAGAGAATTCATCTGCAGCCAAGGACACCACAAAATGTGTACTTGCTGCCCTTCTGACCTTTCTTGCTGCCAGCAATAACTTACTCACATCCCCACACAGAGCTGCAGATTTATAAGAAAGAGTTAGTCACGCGTTTACAAATCCATTGCGAAAGAATTTGAACACCGATTTCTAACACACCCAAGTCATGATTCGTGAATAAGAAGGGGAGAAGCATCCAAACATTTACCGGGGCTAAGACCAAGGTACAGTAGATACGTTGAAGTTTCTCTTTCCCTCTTAATAAAGCATTGGATCGGATGATCTCTTGGTCCCGGCTAGTAAATATATGCAAGTAATGAGGAAAGTGAAAATCTTTAGTAGGTAAGTGAAAGTCACATTCAATAAGAATAACCTAAAGAATGTTGTTTATCGAAAAATACCTGCTTGAGTGAGACAGGGAAGGTAAGCCAGCCACATTGCTCAGGAGTCTTGACTATCTCTTTCGTAATCTCCCTCCATGACTTGCAAACCGAAGCACAAGCAATCACATCTCTCCGAGCAGGCCAGGAAGTCTCACTCGCTTCGACGCGTTGGATTATGTCAAGAAGCAACTCTGGGGGCAAGTTTGCCCACTTGCTTTGCTCAACTGGTGCAGGTGATGACAACGTATGCTCTGGGGCAATGTGAGATTTAGCTCGGCGGCGCGTGTGCTTCCTCTCGTCCCCTCCTCTTCTTGATTTCTTTCCCTTGTCATCTCTCATTTCCAGTAGCTCGTGAAACACGTTTTTGAACTGCATCACTCACTCTAATAGTATTTCCACAACAACTATGATCACAATTCAAATGTTGTAGCTGATATTTTTCGTAATTTCGCAGATCTAATTATACGAAAAGCTTCCATAAGAATCTATAAAATCAAATTCTAAGAACATCACAATCATAAAAAATAAATTTTTACCCGGAAGATCGGTTTTTTATTTTTAATTTTTTGTCAGTGGAACGTTTTCTTCAAAAAAATTCCTGCAAAATTTGAATTATTTTCTAGTTGCATCACAACAATCACTAATTTAACATGAAAGTATTGAAATTTGATCGACGAAAATGCTAAGAATTAAGAACAATGTGCATCATAAAACAGAAAAAATCAAATTAAATACTCGAAATTTACACTAAAAATCGAATTTCTTAACATTCCGAACCTGAAATCGCATGAAAAAATTGCAAAAAATCGAGATCCAACTAAAACACTTAAAATCCGGATCGCTTGAAGAAGCTCAAAGATTCAGTTTAGAGAGAGAGAGAGAGAGAATGTACCAGTAGGGGAGGAGGCAAATGCGCGTGGGGATTTCTGGAGGCTTCTAGGAAATCACCAATGTCGCGCACAAATACAAAAGCTTTAGAGAGAGAAAGTGAGAGAGGAGAGAGAGAGGGTATATACGCATATACTATTGACCATATCGGCGAGGCCAAAACGAACAACGCCAAAGAAGCTGATATTTTCAATTTCTGAATTTTATAAACATAAAATTATCCAAATGAAAATTGAAATTTAATTTAATTTGAAATGCCGTGGAGATTGCGGTTGTTTACAGTTGGTTGCAGCAGCAGGCGACGAGTCGTGCCACTACAACCACCACCTCAACCACCGTGCGCCGCCACCAACACCTGACCGTCTCTCTCTCTCTCAGCCGAAAAGCCGTTCTCTTTCGGAAGAGGAGGTTGGAATCCTGCTCTATAAAACGCCTCTGCACCCTTTTTCGTAACCAACTTCTATTTTTTGCCGGTTAAACTACTGGGGCCCCACTTCCACGTGTGCGCCCACACGCTTGCTTCAGCCTCCATTGCGGTGGGCCCCGCATTGCTGGAAGATCTGTTTGTGGCCGTTCTTTTAACCGGGTACCTATCCTACGGTCGCGTCTGTCTGATTTTCTTATGAGAACATAGTGTTTACACAAGAATATTACTATTTTATTTAATACAATCGTTATCCGACGCTCATATATAATTCGTATGAATATATGTATTTTACACAACAGTTGTGATAATCACTCATTTATTTTTACCTTTTACATACACCTCTTAATTTTTTACCATCGGAACGAATGAATTGAAGAAGATCAATTGACAAAAATTAACAAATGTGTATAGGAGGTAAAAATAAGTGTATGAATAGTACTACCTTTCATACAACTAGTATCTGAACATTGAGAATGTGATTGTATTGAATATATATAAGTATTGAAGTCAAATCCATTTTTACATGATAGCATGAGAATGAAAGTCAGTTAAACTATACAATAGGCTGAGAATAATTTATTTTCGAAATCTTTATTTATAATTGTCGAATATAAGATTTTCTACTTATAATTTGAAAGAAATAATAGTACCCATGATAGATAATATTTGCATTTCTCTGAGAGCGGAAAAATGCACATATCTTCTCATTGTAGATAACATTTTTCAACGTATAAATATTATAACTAGAACTGTTTAGTTTCTTAATTTTCATTTGAAAATCATACCTATAAAAAATTATTAAATAACTAAAAAAAATATTTTTGTCTATTTAATTTTTCTTTTCCATGTGTAACTTAGTCAACTTAATTACCACATGTTGCCTTAATTTCTGGAAAAAAAAAAACTAATTTCTCATAGCGGTAAAATCTTGTCATAGGGCTGTATGTTCTTTTTGTAACTACTAACCAACTATATATTGGTAAATTGATGTAATTTTCTATTTTTCATAAATACTATTTTTTTATAGGAAAACTAATGAAAATGGCTTGAAAACTTTGAGTTTTAATGATAAGGACAAAATAAAGGGTAAAGTGAATAGTACCAGGTTTGACTTTTTAGTGTAAAAATGTGATTTTTCGTTAAAGTGAAGAGTACCGTGTGCTTTTCGTTAAAACTCCATTTTTTTATTCCTTGCTAAATAGTTGTTTTGTTGTGGTGAAATTAGGACTTATATATCTTCAAATCATTTAAAACATGAAGTGATACCATATATTAAAGATTAATAAACCTTATATGATTAGTCACGTATCGAACTGAACAAAAATATTTATCATTTCGCATCTACGGAAATTGAACACGATAACTCCTGCAATCAAATAGACACATGCACTAGTCATACTATAAGTAAAACAACTTTATTTTATGTACTTGTAATCCTCATGAAGCTTGCGACAAGCAGCTGAAAGTACACCAATTCTCAACACGTGCGAATGAGCTATTCGCACGTGATGAAACGGAGACCGCTGGAATGTCCTTGTTGATGGTAAAAAATGTATATAAGAAAAATGAAAGCTAGATAGATTAGCTCTTAAACAATAAATTGTGAGTCAACAATGTTAAGCATACATGAAGTTATATTATCTTCATAAATCCCTCCAAAAACGGTCCACAAGGCACCGAGGTCCGAGACTCCGAAGCATGCAATGCATGCATGGAAAATGGAAAATGATTTATATATTGATTCTTTGGCTCGAACCAACCAAAAGTTTGCCTAGTGGCATTGGTTAAATATAGGAATATTGTCGTAAATTAATACCAGTTTTTGTGGTTTTTTTCTTTTCTTTTCAGAAAAAGAGGTGAGTCCATTTTTATAGAGATCATGAAAATTTGTGGAGATTTTTAATTCTTCTTGGTCACTATCATATGTTTTACCAACGTCACAACTTACGAGAGTCGAATCCAAAGCGTAATATAGAATACTTGCCTGAAATTTATCCCCACCATTAAATCATTATTTTCTGGTTTACGAGTTTTAGTGTTTGGAGTTGAAGCTCCGGGCGGGAAACCAGAAATATTGACGGATGAGTCGGTTTCAGCAAGGTCACCAGCAACAGTCATACTTGCACGTGTTAATGCCTTTATCTCTGTGCTTTTATTCTGAATTATTCTAGGGTTTCATTTCACGCCTCAGTTTTCTAAATACAGTGAACGAACTGAAAGATAAATGTGTGTTAGGCAAATAATTTAATTAATTAACATGAGGGCAATCATTGGATTGGATTAGGTCAGCTTTGTTGGGAGTTTTGGAGGAAAAGGAAAGGGAAGAAGGACATGAGGTCCTGTCTTTCAATTTCAGATGAGATAGTTCACCGGAAATGTTTAGAGCTACGTTTAGGAGAAAGATTGTCATGGGACGAGATGTTATTCTGTCAGTATTTTAAGTCAATTACAATTTGAAAATAAAAAGCGTTCAAATATGTGGAATGCGTAGTTAATTAACTTAAAGTTTTGTCATTTCAACATTCTAATTGTTAGTAAATTTTTATCTTTTGAAACTAGAATGAACAAATATTTCACGCACGAAGATGATTATCAACTAATAAATTTATCTTCATCAAGATCTAAAACAGTTAACTCGAAAGAAGCAAGTGTCGACAGTCCCTTGATAAAGCTAGGGATAATCGTGAATGTGTGCATCTTTTGCTTGTAGATGAAATAATCATAAACGAACCATGTGCGAGCAACTCTCGGTAGGATTTCTGAATTAAGTGATAAAGATATCTATCCTCATAGATTCATAGAATGTTAGTGAGATCTAACCTCTTGTTTTGCTGGTGGAAGGCATGATTGGTCATATGGTCCACTCTACCCACCACTTAATTATTTTTCAGTTCAAGTACTCGGATTATAACAAACATAAGCTAGTTTTATTCCTTTGCAAAAAGAGGATTATCTGGTAGTTTCGTCACAACATTCTACTATATTGAAATTTATAAGACTCACAAAGATATTTCAGCATCCTCCTGACAATCATTCTGTGATTCACCAGCCACGAATCGAACCAAAAACGTGTTATGTGAAATACAAGCTTAGAATTCCTCCACAACCATTGGACATGTGGGTTGCAAACATAAGCTTTAATTAAGTTTGTCTACTTTATGTAATTACAATATGCATAGATTATATATACAGATGGAATCATGGAAAGGGAAAAAGAAGCATCTGCTTGTTTAATTAGGTTCTTAATATGCTTCATATATCATATTAAAAACTAACAAATGAGTCCTTCCAACTGTCAAAGTGGAAACAAGTAGGAGTGACCAAAACATTTTAAGTCGTACTTAAAAAGGCCTCAAACTATATGACCAAAAATGTTTGCTATCATCAGACCACAATTATCGCATGGATTTGAAATGTGGAGCCCTAAAATGTTATTATTAAGTAGTGGCAGCCATGACCATTGCTGGACTTGGAGGCACTGCCAACGAGGATACACCAAAGCTTGTTTCCTTCAAATTTAATTGATTGGCATCTTCGACAAAAAAAAAAATGATTCGCATCTTTACATAAGAAAAACTTATGTAAAATGAGTTTATTGTCACGTAATTTCTTATTATAATAGTACAATGTCGTGTGAAAAAAAAAACTTTTATATAAGGGCTCGTTTGAAAATGTTTTTAAAATGACTGAAAATGTTTTTGATGAAAATGTTTTTGAAACCGATCTTTAGTGAAAATTGAAGTAGATTCTAGAAGTGTACATAAAATACTTCTTGCAAGCACATATCTAATATTTCTTCCAAAAAAACCAATTTTACTAAAAATACTTTCAAACATTTTAAAATACTTGTAAATGAACTCAGCATTATTGAACATGGATAAAGTTTGGGCTGTCATGCCCCCTCCTCGGTGTTTCCATAAAATCCACGGTCACATTTGAAATATCGGGAGCAATGCCAGCTACTTCTATGCAAGATTTTCTGCTAACTGTTCCTCTTTTTCTTTTCTTTTTTTTTAAATTTATTTCCTATTAGCTAGCAAACATGGTATTTTATGGACTAGGGTCGTTTTATGGACTAGGGTCGTTTTTCAAAGGAGTTGTCTCTTCTTTTTGGGTCTCTTATTGACATGCATGCTTATTTTTGTGCATGACATGTGGACTGACTGGAGGAATACACAACAATATGGGCCAGAAGATAGAATTAGAGCCTACACGACTACAATAAATTTTTGCCATATAAAATAGGGCTAATTATATTAATACCATACAAATTGTTGAATAAATTCCACAAACTTAATACACTTCACATTTGCTTTTTCACTTAAAAACTATCTTAATACACCCCACATTCTCAATATACATCTTATATTTGGTACATGCACCCCACATTTTCTTTACACCCCACATTTCTCAAATCTTATAACGCTCATTTTTAATTTTCAGGGATTGAATCTAACCATATGAACACTAAAAGATGAATATGAATATAGAAGTTTAAATAATGCAGCAAACGCAAGATTAAATAATTATCGATGTCATCGAAATCACTAAAACAATGAAAACTATAAAGTCTTACCTCATGTGAAGCTCCTGAAACATATTTTTCTTAATCAACATGTTTGATAGTTGAGAAGATAAATAATATGCTAAAAGTGATTTGGGGTGTATTTATAAATCTTTATTTTTTTTAAAACCTAATAAGGTCAAAATTGTCATTACATAGTGGAGTAAATAAGTAATTTAATATTAAATTTTAATTTGATGTTAATATAAAAACCCTAAAATAGAAGTGATTTTCGCATGCTTTTTTTATCACAACACAATTTCAGTTGCTGAGGCGATTTCATTACGAGATGCCTTCAAATTTGTTAAGATTAAAAGGCTTGAAAAAATTTGTGTGGAAGGAGATTTGAAATTGGTCATTGATGTTGTTCAAAGAAAGTGTCACGTTCGTGGAGGCTCAAAACAATTGTGGAGGATATCTCTTACCTGGCGGAGTTTTTCATCTGCAGAGAAATAATTCTCTAACTAACGTTGTTACTAGTTTTGGTCATTTTATTCAGAATTGTTATATTTGGGATCATTATTTGTCAACGACGGCTTGGGATGCATTCCTTTTTTATTATACTGGACTTGGTTGTACTTGTGGTTTTTCATTATACATTTTATTTCTAAAACTATTTTGATCTACTAAATTAGTAGTGTATTGAAATTTATTTGTGTTAGAGACTGGTCAACAAATGTCAAATTCGTGTGTCTAAATATATAATGGTACTCATGAAAATAACATGTGACAACGGATTACACCACTGAGTAAAGTTATGAATTCACTTAAAATTTAATATTATTATCTATTATTAACTATATATCAAATGTTTGTGACCTATCAACCTTGTCATTAATCTTTTATTTCATAATAAAGATCAATAACGTTGCATGGCATGTAACTACCCCACTCATAAATTGATAGGATTAAAGGCACATCACAAAGAAGCACACAAATGTCCTATTGATTTTCCTTATTAACATTAAGATTTGTCAATTGTAGCATATAAAAATAAAGGTCTTTCCCGCAGAAGATTGATTTATCTAACTACTTAAAATGTCACAAAAACTGGGTTGCTGTCCCTACTGACCAGCCATCGGAAATAATTATTAGACCAACTTACACTTATCTAAAGTCTACGAAATTTTATATGAAGACACTAGACACAAAGAGCTACACTCACACAAAATTTTGGAATTTTTGGAGTTGATTTGCTATTTAAATTAAATCGAATAAAAACGGGACAGAAACATATTTTAAGTAGTTCACAAATTAAGAAAAACGAGTTAGGGGAATTGCTATCCACCACCAAATAATCATGCAAACATGCTATGTTTCATTCAAATTCCTTTTATTTCGGGATGAAGATGCTCAAGTTGGCTCAATGTTAGAACTCAACCTATTACTCTTTCTTATGTAGTATGTTAAGAGAATGACGCTTTCAACTTAACTTAGTCCCTAGCATGCAATCTAGAATGGCGTGTTCATAGATTTAACAAGTAGAAATCATTAAGAACGAAAAGAGTTTGAGTCATTATAAGGCATCGTAAGTACTGACACTATCTTACTTATCCTATAAATTGATTCACATGTTACTACTCTAGAACATATATAGGTCCTCATTCGACAAGGGCAGACACACACATATTCATAGCATTTAAATCCTAGAGATGCTTACTAAGTATGCATCCGTAGAAAACACATAAAGAATTCATCATTGAGACAAGTAGTGAACTTGTTTATACCATACTTAGAGCCTCCGTATTTAGACCTCATATAAATACTTGGGGACTTAAATGTAATTATGTAATAAATGGAGGGGCAAATATGTAAAAATGGGAGGAGCCCTTATTCTATAATAGGACCCCTCACCCTCACAATTAGGGGAGACCATTTCCTAGGCCATTAGAGACCTCACTTTCTCCCTTAGAGGCTCTGAATCTCTCTCCCTCACTTCTCAAATAAATACATAATCAGTGTGGACATAGCACAAACCTTGGGGTGAACCACGATACATCTTGTGTTATTTACATTTCATGCATATTTACGGTCGGATTTACGTTGTTCCAAGACCTCCGGTTTTGTGCATCAACATTTGGCGCCGTCTGTGGGAATCGACATGAAAAGTTATGTCAGTTATCTTTAATTTTTTTCATTTCCACCTTGAATCTGCAAAAACCCAAGAACCTAAAAATTTCCCAGAAAAGCCACGGAGCACCTCCTCTCTGACTCAATCTCTCTCTGCAACTGCACAGACCACGTGCCTGGCCTTCCTCTCTCTTGCTTATGATCTTTTTCACCTCTCCAAACAAAACACCACAAACTCTCTCTTTGGACTAGGGACCCTGTAATTTCTTCATATTTTGTTTGCTGAAGGCGGAAGCTTTTTCCTTATAACTCCAGCTAGCTCGGGATTTTGGTTGAAGGATTTATTGTGTCAGATTTTTTTTCAGATCGACATTTTTGTATGCTATTTTTTTTTGAGTGATTGTGGTAGGCTGAGATGGAGAAAGATTTCTTGGGCTTTGAACTCAAATGAGCCAGTGGTTGTGGTGAAGGAGGAGACCAACAACGATGGCGGTAAAGACTCAGGCGTTGACGAGGTTGATGGGGACCTCATTCGCCGTCCCCGTCGTCTTCATCGATGGCAAGCTCGCTGGCGCAATGGACAAAGTCATGGCCTCTCATATCAACGGCACCACTTACCGCGAGGGATGCAAGCCGGTTGAACACATGGACGTGATGGGTGGATCCACATTAGCTAGCCCAAGCTCGTCTTTCCTCCCAAGTAATTATGCTTCCTACAATCCACTCCTTCCCCAGCCCAACATCATCTTCCTATGGATCTCCTGAATGCTGATGGCAGATCCCTTATCCCATGGCTAAAAAATCTCTCATATGCATCATTTTCGGCCTCCTCTTCCAAACTACCGAACCTCTACATCCATGGCGGCTCTATCAGTGCCCCTGTTACCCTTCCATTTAGCTCCCCAACTGCCAGGATACCAAGAATTAGAATTGACTGGGATGACCAGTGTGCTCCGCCAGGTTGGGCTAGGCAGCAATTCCCCACCAGTGTGCTCTACCATGGCAACTCTATCACTTTTTCAAGATGCGCGTCATCGACGAGTTTATCGCTGGAGGAATGTGGGAGGAAGCCATTCACGGAGGTGGTGGGGGTATCTGTTCTCGTGGATGAGGTGCCTAGTAGTATCTGTTTCGATTCACCCAAAAACAATTACAGCAGACAAAAATCTTCGGGTTTGAGCACCCATATTCTGTCGTTAAAGAGGATTTGGGGCACATAAACACAGAACAACCCCACCACCACCACTGAATACTCTGATGGTTCTCCAAAGTATATAATATGCTAAGTTGGTGTTGGAGGTACTGATGAGGATGAGGGCGCGCTGTCGACCACCCACATGCAAAAGTAAGAAAAAAAAGAAAGCAGAAAGGAAAACAATCAAGTGAGCTACGACACAAAAGCAAAAGACAGAGACGCAGTGGAGAGAAAAGAAGAAAAGCAAAAGATCTTCCTATTATTATGATTCCTTCTGTCTGCTAGATGAAGAGAGAGTGTAGCAGAAAAACACAAGCAAAAGCAAGGAATAAACACCCACACTGCAAAAGCAAGGAATAAACACCCCACCAGAATGATGTGGTTTACTTTCCCTATTTTTTCAATGATGTAATTTATTTTTCGTATCTTTCGGAGATATCTGTATAAACCCCAGCAGATTCACGGTCGGATTTACGTTGTTCCAAGACCTCCGGTTTTGTGCATCAACAGAACTAATTTTCATCCATTCATAAAAATAATTGAAACAAAATGTCATAACAAACTTGCAATCATATTCGGGGCTTCAAAACAACCCCTAACTACTAAAAATTAGTTACACATAATTTTTAAATTAAACCAAAAGAAAGACATGGGTTTGAGAAGATAAAACCGAAAGAATCGAGTCTCCTCTTCTCTCCTTCCTCAATGCTACTGCCTTCTTCCTCGTCTAACTTCTTGCTGCCTTGCTTTCTTCCCTCCCATTTTCGTCAGTTACACCTTTCCATTTTTTTTTCTTTTTTCTATCTTTTTTCTTCCCTTTTGCTGCTGCAACCTGCACCTTTTTGTTCTGCTTGATACCCCAATTTTTTCTCCATAACTCACCCCACTAACGTTTATTTAGTGATGACAATAAGTTAGAGAAAATGGTAAAACAATTATAACTCTTTAGGTAGCCTTTATGCCCATTACTCCCACTTAATCCTTGTTTGTACCATACTTAGGGCCTCCGTATTTAGATCTCGTATAAATACTCGGGGGATTTAAATGTAATTATGTAATAAAGGAAGAGGCAAATATGTAATAAGTGAGGAGCCCTTATTCTATAAAAGGACTCCTCACCCTCACAATTAGGGGAGGCCAATTCCTAGGTCATCAGAGGCCTCACTCTCTCCCTCAAAGGCTTTGAATCTCTCTCCCTCACTCCCCTCACGTCTCAGAGAAATACAATAATCAGTGTGGACATAGCCCAAACCTTGGGGTGAACCACGATACATCTTGTGTTATTTACTTTCTTGCAGATTCACGGTCGGATTTACATTGTTCCAAGACCTCCGGTTTTGTGCATCAACAATCCTCATCTTTAATTTCATTTCCTCTGATATTTGAATAGGTGTCAGCTGACTTGTTCTTGGCTGCATCAGTTTTGGTTGCTAGATTTATTGGATTTATTACTTTCAGTTACAAACTGCTTAGCCTCTTGGGAACCTTTCGGTGTTAAAACGGCCATAATTTCTTGTAGAAAAATGATATTAGCAATCTGCAAAATGGTCTAGAAAATAGACATCCGTAGCTTTCCAAGTATATAAGGCTCGTTCTCTAATTCATTTTGAGATGTTCCCAACTTGCTTCCAAAGTCAACTGATCTACACATGCAGTTTTGACGAATTTGTTACTTAAAATCCCACTTGTGCTATTTTTCTTTTCTTTGCTTGACAAATCCCACAAACACACAAAAACAAAGTAAATAGCTAAAAAATATAAGGAACTAACTAAGAAAAGACAAGTGAATTTGATGTAAAATATATATAAATATGAGCTTATCAGAAATCTCTCCCAAAAGAGAAAGGAGTCGTCCAAAGGCAAAGGCAGAATCCTAACTAAATCGGGAAAACATTTATAAGTTCAAACTCGTTCAAAATCAAGAACTGATATGAAGCGGGTAACTTAATTGCCCTTCTATACATAGAAATATTACCAACCTAGTATTCCTACTATGAGAAATTTTAAGGGGACTCTCACGAAAGTGATACTTTGCATGAATTTTCTGTTATCTCATGTTTTTATCATAAAATTTTATAATATTGATACAAGAATTGACGTTAAACTATAAGATTAATGAGAATCCATAAAAAGTTTCACTTTTAAAAGATTTCCCTTAACATTTATCTTCCTACTATACTTGTATATGGGAAGCCCTATATATTCACCACCCGCATGCATGCAACGCGCGCCTACATAACATCTTACAAATATCTCTGTGATTCTCTACGAACATGGTGGCTACATTTCCGACTCGAATGACGAAGGGCTTCTTCTCAATGGCCTTGATACTTCTTACTTTTATGCCTGTATTCTCACAAGCCGTTCAAGTATGCATAACTCTGGTGTCCGCGTCACCGCAACGCCTATACAAAGGAATTACATATGGAAATATTGAAACCGTCTTTCCAGTAATATTGCTGCTGTCATTTTTGCTGCTTTCGTAGTTGTTGGAACTTGTGGTGTGGTTCAACAACTATCCCGATTGAATTATTTGGTATCACTCGTTATAATAGGAATCAAGAATACTTCAAACAAGAAATATATCGAAGAATCGGTGCTGGGTTAGCTATGTGTGTAAAAGCCCTCTCAGTAGCTAATAATTTCATTAGTTACCGAGCCTTTCATGTACGTTCCCACTCTCATAGTCATACAATCCGACATCACTTTATTTTATATGCAATTAATGTTAGTGATTATTGTCAGTTTTTCTTCGATGTGCATATTCGCCTTGTGATTCATTTTCAGAATTATGAATTGGACCTGTTCGGGCTTCAGCCCTAGTTTACAATGGTGGCAGCCATGGTCAAAGCTCCAAATACAAGCAACTGAGCTGCCTGCTCAAATAACGTAATGGGTCATAAACCCTAATATCACTCAAATGACGACATACTTATTCTACTTCTTAAGCTACCTCAAGACTTGTGTAACATCAATAATTTAATTAGGCCGCCATTACAACATTTTCATATCTAATTAACCTGATTAACCACCTCAGATTCACGCATTTTTCAGACATTTGTTTCTTCAGTCTCAATGTACAAATCTCCTGCCGCCGGCTACTCTGGAATTTCCTTACAATTATCCTCCACACGTTTACGTAAAAAGTGATTAATTCTAATTATCTTTAAACTTCATTGCCAAGAAAACGGCCGCACCTCCCTCTGTCATTCACCTGAGACTACTATATAACAATTAAGATCCATCTTCTTCAACATTCAATCCACATTCTTCAATATTTACTTCAACACATTCATCTTTAATTAATTAATTTTTTTAAGAGGTGTTTGATCCTAAATCTTCCCACTGCGACCATGGTGGCTGTTTGTGGCACTTCTATGACCAAGTGCTTCTGTGTCATGGCTTCATTGTATGTTCTTCTAGCGATTTCTCAAGCAGAAGCAGACACAACTCAGGGGTCCACGGCAATACTAATAACCGTGGATCAGACTGGGAAAGGCGATTACGAGAAAATACAAGATGCCATCGACGCCGTGCCGTCGAATAACGTCGATCTTGTGTTCGTTAAGGTTAACCCTGGAGTCTACAAAGAAAAAATTACTGTCCCCGCAGACAAACCCTTTATTACAATCAGTGGCACAACGGCAGGTGGCACTGTTATTACGTGGAACGACAGTGGAAATATATTTGAATCTGCAACTTTCTCTGTGTTGGCTTCGGATTTTATAGGGCGCTACCTCACAATTCAGGTACACACACAATTATACGTAAAATTTTCACATGCATATATACACTTACGACGACAATATATAATAACAACAACAAAATCTTATCCCACTAAGTCGGGTCAGCTGTATGAATACTAGCTCGACTGCGCTCGGTTTTGTGTCAAGTCTTCTGCTAGCTCCAATTATTCCATGTCTTTTTTTTTAGAGTATCTTTCCAAATCTTCCTAACTAGGCTATCTCAAGGCCGGATAAAAGAGGAGTGGGAGTACGTTAGGTAGTCGACAGCTGACATTCCGTTCTTACTTCGATTCCCTATGATAATGCATATATACGCTTGAATCTAATAATTTTAATTGTTGAAATTCATTGCAGAACACTTATGGAAGGGGTGATAAAGCAGTGGCAGTAAGGGTCTCAGGAGATAGAGCAGCGTTTTATGTGTGCAGAATTTTGTCTTACCAAGATACCCTACTTGACGATACCGGCAGGCATTACTACAACAACTGTTATATTGAAGGAGCCACTGATTTTATATGTGGGAATGCTGCTTCCTTTTTTGAGGTAACTCATATAAGAATAATACAATATTTTTACAGAGTTTTGGTTTTTGATTATTTGTTTAAAGTTATATTGATTCGGGCTAAAACCGTTCACTTCTTGTTATCATTTCGCTCATGATGTATTTTATAGTCATATTATAATATGCGGATTAATAACATCATGCGACTTGGTAGTAGTTCAAAAATTTCTCAAGAATTAAGTATGGTGATAAATCATATGTTTGGGGTTCAATTGCTGAATAAATCAGTTACTTTTACAGAAGTGCCATTTGCATTCGATTTCGGACGGAGGGGGTGCCATAACAGCCCAACGGAGGATGTCACCTTCAGAGGACACTGGGTTCATTTTCTTTGGGTGCAAGATCACTGGCGTCAAAACGGCAGTGTTAGGAAGGCCATGGGGTGTCTACTCCAGAGTCGTTTTTGCCTTCACTTACATGCCTAATGCCATACTCCCTCAGGGTTGGGACAACTGGGGACACTCAGCTGACCAATTAAGGTACTTTTACTAAATTGTTATTAGTATTTCAAAATAATTATCGTCTGCTCCTCAGTTTCTTTATATGAAGACTATTTTGGATTGCTAATAACAACTTTCTTATTTTCGTTCCAAATTTCTTACTCAATTTTTTTTTGGTTTATTTACGTTGGCTAATTTGGTTCCAATGATTGATACATATGCAGTTCTGTTTACTATGGACAATACGAATGTTCTGGACCTGGAGCTGTGACATCAAAAAGAGCTGACTGGGCACGAGTCCTAACGAGTGAAGAAGCTGCACCTTTCATAACAAAGGACTCCATTGATGCCAAAGCTTGGATTAGGGCAATGCCTAAGAGTTTCAAGAAGAAGGCATTTTCCACCAAGAATTGATTAATTAATTAATTATTCCTGTGTGGACATATCTATGTATAGTTTTATAAATATTTAATTGCAAAATTGTTGATCGGGAGATTATATTCACACATCCCAAATTACTTCTCCTACGTAAAAAATATTAAAAAATAAAAAATGTGTGAGAGAAATAATTTGGAATGTGTGAATATAATCTCTCTTGTTGATCTCATGTACTACAACATTCATTCATTGGTTTTACAAACAAATATACATCAATTCATTTTTTTTCTTCTTCTTTACTTGATATGGCCGGCCATGTTTTCAAAAAGACCAATCGTTCACCGCCTTATACAAACGTACAACATATTACAACATATTTACCACTTTTGTAAAGAATTAATTATCAGAATGAAAGACTGCATGCATGTACTACGTCGAAACCTTCCAAAAGAAAGCCCTATTAGTCTGGTTTTGGCTTCATCGATCCTCCAGGGAGAGAGTTGTCAGTATTCCTGTAACAAATTCGCACACGTTGTAAGTAGACAGACATTTTAAAAACAAAAACTTTTATTTATTTGTAAAATAACATCTGACACACCACCTTCGTTGCGAACATTCTAAATCTCTCCTCTAGCTGAACAGTAGCTAGCACCGAAGCTGATAACAATGACAACTAATTGGCTTTCTTGGGTGCGTGTTATGGGTCTTTATTTGACTCGTGTCACTTCAAATATATGTGATACTTATCCAAAATTATCAAGTATTGCCGCTTACCGAGAAGATTTTATCCGGATCTTTTTAAGAGAATTTTAGAAATTTGTAAATTATGTCCGTTTATTGTACATTATATGATCAAGTTTTATCAGGTATTATTTATATTCAATTCAAATAAAAATTTTAACATAATTTATGATAGCATGATATACGATAAACAACACTATTCATGATTTTCTGAAATTCTCACAAGAATCCGGATTCGCCGCCTTATATCTAAAACCTGTGGGCTGCTAGCGGTATTGCGTCTTGGCTAGCTTGCAAGATATTATTTATTGGCAATTGGGGGATAAGAAGAACAAAGTAAAAGATATGTATTGGCTCCCCAGTCACCGTCAAAAAAGCCGCACCTATATATATAATAATTAACTTCTCGATAAAATTAATCACACAAAGTGAGGAGCTGAATTGAAGATCATAGTTTGAAGAGAAATGGGTTCACTCGTGCCAGGATGGGACTCACCTGTCTTAAGGTCCAAGCCAGGTATTTAACCCTAATCCTGTTAATTACTTGTATTAATTTGTAGCTTATTACTGAGTTAATCCACGTGTTTTATCACTATTTATTTCACTTAATTGCGAACTAAGTTACTAATTGTGGTCACAATCTTTAATTCTTAAGGAGTTCAGAAGAATAAATCACTCACCATGGAAGAGATTGAAGCTTACTGGAAAGTACACAAGAAATCAAATAGCATCAGCCAGGTATTATGTTATATTAAATTATTTTTCTATTGTTATCGTTGTGCGTATGCGCGATTGGCTCTAGCACAGCTCATATCGAGATTAACAATATTATACACATGGCAGGAAATTCGCACGGCTGATGAACCGGGAAGAAAAATCCAGAAATCAAGCTCGTTTCCTGTGAACACAACAAACATCGGCAGTACAGATACTGAAACAAGCCCTAGGACTCAACAAATCTTAAAGAACAATGGCTGGTAATTAACATGTTTAATTATCTTCATAATTTCTTCTAATTTTTTATTTGTATAAAACAATAACAACAAAGCCTTGGTAATTTTAACGAAAATTTTTAGGTATTGTTTATTTTAACGAAAAATTATATTTTTACATTGAAAAGTCAATCTCAGTACTATTCATTTTACCATTAAAATTCAAAATTTTTAAGTTTTTTTCATTAGTTTTCCTCAAATTAAATAGGATCGACTCTATGAATCTTAGAAGCTCACTAAACTTAAATTTTGCATCAAGTAACATAAAGTACTCCCATGTCTTTTATTTGTAGAACAAAAAATAAATAAATAATTACCATTGGATTCATATATGCAGGTGGACAGCGAGCAATTGGGCATTTCTGAATGAACCTCCAATATTAGAAGAAGGCGATTCCAAAACTACTTACGCAGCACAGTTTCATGTAGCCAACAGCTGGGCCCCTAAATCAAACGGCCATGATCAAATTAGTACCTGATTTGTCATTGAGGCCCAATAATCCTTCCCATAATAGTGGGTCCATATGCTTGATCCGTCGGTCATGGGCTTCCATTTATGCAACCAGTTTGATCCGTCACCTTTTCTTTTTCTTTATTGTTTAAATTGCTAGGATCTTATGACTTATATGAGATCGAGTTTTTTTGGTAGTCATAATTGTGTTTCTTGACTTGTACAAATTGTGTATACTTATTTATGGGAAGTTTCATGTTCTTTCTAGCTTGAGTTGTTGCATAATTTGGTCTGCTAACGATTTAATATTGTTTAGTTAATACATTCGATATTCGAAGAACTTAGGCGACCCTTCAACATGGGGCAGTAGAGTTTCTGACCTTAGAGACCTTTGTGCATTGAAAGAAGATTTTTTATTTTTAAAAAAATTATATTATTTACACTAAGAGAAAGATAATACGTTTAACTTCATAATGTGCTAGTAATAATATGGTTTAAATTCGTATTTCGCGAGAATCAAATCTATAAGATTCTTCACTTACAAATGAAGAAGAATATCATTATATCGTAATACTAAGTGGCGAAAGAAGAATTTATTAAATACATGAAAATATAAGAATTAAACATATGTTTCACTTAATACTGGACCAAAAAAAAATACCTAAGTTGTAGTGACATCCACTATCCAGTGGCGGATCTACAGAGGGACTTGGGAGGTTTCAGGACCCCTCGGCGATCCTAAATCGTTGTTAGAAATTTTCCTGGGGATCCCTCGAACACGAGGTATGTTTGCTTTCAGGTTGCAACGGAGAAGAAGACAGCGGGAAAGAAGAAAGAAAATATGGGTTTTTAACAATTGGTCCAAAACTGCAGTGTTTTGGTCAATTGTTTTATGTTTTTTTTTTAAAGAAAAAATAAATAAAAAGAAGAGATAACAAGCGCTGTCGTTTGTCCATAACTGATAGACTCCATATTGTTTTAATTTTAAAACCCATCCCCTGAGCGGCTGAGCCCCACATCTTTCCCCAAAGTTCTCTCCTTCCCCACTGCTTTTCCCCAATTCCCCATTATTTGGTTCCCTCTTTCCCGCATTTCAAAACCCTAATTTCTAATCCCACCCGTGACCCAATCCCATATTATAATTACATAAGTCCAACATCATACTTCCCACTTTTTTCAATTCTCCACTCCACCATTATTTGGTTCAAAATTTAAGTATTTTTTTTTTATAATTCTAATCTAATCTCAATTAAATTATATTAGATATTGATGAAAATTTTTAGTCTATTATTGATATGTTTTATGTTTGTATTGAGTGACAGCTTGTAATGGGAGATCAATGGTTGAGTGATAGTTTATTTGTTTATATTAAGAAATATGTTTTTTCATGTATTGGTAATTAAGCTATCATGAAATATTTTCAGACTATGAAACCTTGTTGTGGATGCTTAAATTAGGATTTTATAGCTTGTAATATTGTTTTGCGTATGATTTTTGAATAAAATGTATTATATTTAACTTTTCAATGTTACTTTTGTCTATAAATTTTTTGACCTTTATTATTGGGACCCTCCTGAGTTAAAAATCCTGGATTCACCACTGCCACTATCCACTTTTAAACATTCCACCTTTTTAAGATAGGAAACCTCTTCGAATTCCTTCCACAAAATCCTCTCAATCAATTAATCCGGATCTTTGAAAATTGATCTAACGGCTAAAGTTATTATAACTTTTAAAGAGACCTTTTGTTTATAACCGTTGGATCAAATTTTAAGAACTCGAATTGATTGATTGAAAGAATTTGGTGGAAGGAATCCAGAGATGATGCTTTTCCTTTAAGATACTCTTCCACAATCATTAAGCCCTACAAATGTTCCTTCCACTAGAGACTTCAAATAAAAACCTAAAGAAAATAACAAAAGTGTTGTAAAATCGACAGTGTGTGCAGTAGAATAAAAGAAACAAGATACAAAATTTACGAGGTTCCTCTACAATCAGTATGACTGGAGTACGTCCTCGGGACATCAATGGTGCTTTCATTATAATTTAGAATAATAGGAGTACAAAAATAACTCTCTTTATTATCTCATCTCCTCTTCTTCTCTTTTCTCACATCCTCTTCCATTTTGCTTCTCTCCTTATTCGTCTCTTATGTTGTAAAATTGACGGTGGGTGCAGTGGAATAAATGAAATAAGACACAAAATTTACGAGGTTCCTCTACAGTCAGTGTGACTGGAGTACTTCCTCGGGGTAGCAGTGGTGCTTTCATTATAATTTGGAATAATAGGAGTACAAAGATAACTTTTTCTATTATCTCCTCTCCTCTTCCTCTCTTTTCTCTCGTCCTCTCTTTCTCTCATCCTTTTTTCCTTCCTATCTCTCCCGTATGTCTCTCAACCTTATTCATCTTTCATTCATTTTATAAACAAAAGAGAACACTATTCACTTTACAAATTTTCCACAAATGAATAGTGAAAATACTGTGTATAAATAGTAACAAATTATTCATATTCTCCTCTTCTTCTCTTTTCTCACATCCTCTTCCATTTTGCTTCTCTCCTTATTCGTCTCTTATGTTGTAAAATTGACGGTGGGTGCAGTGGAATAAATGAAATAAGACACAAAATTTACGAGGTTCCTCTACAGTCAGTGTGACTGGAGTACTTCCTCGGGGTAGCAGTGGTGCTTTCATTATAATTTGGAATAATAGGAGTACAAAGATAACTTTTTCTATTATCTCCTCTCCTCTTCCTCTCTTTTCTCTCGTCCTCTCTTTCTCTCATCCTTTTTTCCTTCCTATCTCTCCCGTATGTCTCTCAACCTTATTCATCTTTCATTCATTTTATAAACAAAAGAGAACACTATTCACTTTACAAATTTTCCACAAATGAATAGTAAAAATACTGTGTATAAATAGTAACAAAGTATTCATATGGGCCATCTACATATTATTCACAACATCTCATTCATTTTATAAGCAAATAGAACATTATTTACTTTACAAAATTTCCAGGGTCATCCACATATTATTCACACAACAAAAAGAAAGAGAATTGAACACATTATTTTTATATTTTAGATGACTCGTGGAACTTGAGGACGGGTTGGGATAGTTTGTCTTTTTTACATGAAATGATTCCTTCGTAAGTGGTTGAATACAGACAAACATGGCTTGATCACACTTTCTTAGCCTTCACCCTAAGATCATTGTGTCTTGAGAAGGTTGAAGGGGACTTTCAATTTACAATTTAACGTTAAATTCTATTATGTGTTAATGTTATAAAATTTTGTGTCAAATATGATGCCGTAAAAAGTTTATAAAGAGCCATGCTTTTGAGAGTCTTCTTAATGTTTCTCTTATGCATTTTCTAAATTTGTATGATTTATTTATTCCATAACTTACTATCTTCGAAGATTAAAATATTTCTCCTCAAATGAAACTAGATCACAAGCCTATTTCTTTTTTCTTTTTCTCTTTTGCTTTAAAATTTTTAAAAGACAATAAAGGATCATTTGGTATCATAGTTTAGTAGTGTTTCTTTTTACTTGTAAGTGAGAAGACTTAGATCGATTTTCGTTAAAGGTGAACTTGAATCACATTATTATTAGTCCACTGTCAGGCTAATTCATCTGAACCACATTATTACTATCCCACTATAAAAGGTGTTAGTATAAAGGATATCGTTTGTCAATAAAATAACAGTAAAGAAGATAAATGAGAAAACATAAAAGACGATAGAAACAATGATGAGAGACAGAGAACAAATATATAAACAAAAAACGCACAAAATAAAAATAAAAAACAAAATACTATCATACGAGGTCGTTAATTTTTTTTTTTTAAAAAGTATGAACATTATCGTGATCCCGACTATGTTCATTTGGGTTCTAGAACGACAATGACGTATGGATCACTTCAGGGTCTGATTCTGGAACAATTCATGTGTAAAATTCCGGCACTGCCGTTCACCAACCCCTTTTTTTTAGCAACCTGACGAGGGTAACACTAACTTTTCACGTAGTATATACATAAGATCAATAAAATATTCTCATCAAGTCAAATAAATGATGATTAAAAAATTTAAAAACAGGTGAACAATCAATTCCACTATTTCAATTTGTCACCATATAATTTCGTCCATAAAATGCGCTCAAGCTACTTCACTTCACAACTTCGAAAATACACAAAAGAAAAAACTAGGAAAAAGAAGAAGAGTTTGATAATTTCTTAGAAATATCAATGGCTGAGAAGAGCAAGATTTTGATAATCGGTGGCACTGGCTACATCGGAAAGTTTGTCGTTGAAGCGAGCGCGAAGGCCGGGCATCCGACCTTTGCTCTGGTTAGAGAGACCACGGTCAACGATCCTGCTAAAGCTAATCTCATTGAGAAGTTCAAGAACTTGGGTGTCACTTTGCTCTATGTAAGCATATTAATCTCTCTTAGTGTTTAATTGCATATTAATCTCTCTTAGTGTTTACTTGCATATTAATCTCTCTTTGTGTTTAATTTAAAGGAGACTTTTGATGCGGTTCTTACCTATGAATATTCTTTAATTGAAATCTTGTTGGTTTTAAATTTTTGATCGAAATCCCTGAAATTAATGTAATAATTTATTTCTATGTACGTTACTATATTTTTTAAATTAAAATTTTTAGTTGTTTATGTAAATGAGATTTTAAATAAAAAACCACAATTCGTGGGATTAAAAATATTAAAATATAAATATACTATTGTGTGTGTATAAACATGGTACAATCTTCAAAATCACAACAAAAAAAAAAGTTATTAGGCTTAATAACATTAATAAATTTCTTCGATTAAACTTGACATGGATACATTTTAAAATCAAAGAAAAAAGAATGTACCCATATAATTTTAAAAATGGATTAGAAAAAAATTGAATAGATTTTATATAAAAAAAATGGTACATATAACAGATTGGCATATTTAAGAATCAGTACATTTTAAGATTAAAAATTTGAAAAAATTATATGAATGGGTACATATAATTTGCATGGGTACATTTGGCAAAATAACAAATGGGTACAAATCATTTTTTTTTTAAATATGGGTACAAATACAAATAAAACTTTAAAAAAATATAGGCACAAAAAGAAATTAATATATGGGTACAAATTAAAATTGAAAAGAAAATTGGTACAAATTAAAAAAGGGTTGCAAATTAAAAATGGGTACAAACTAAAACTAAAAATATATGATAAAAAATTTAGTCATAAATATAAATATACTAATTGTAACATTTTTAACATTAAATGAATATATTTATAAATAAAAAATATTTTATTATTGAAATAATTAATGATGTTATTAATAGCCAATGACCTTGATAAAAAATTGAAAAGAAATATGATTTTAATCAATGGAGTAGCAAAATGAAGGATGAGAACCTAATTTCTCCCAATTATGTTATGATACTTGGTTAATTACGGTGATTAATATGCAGGGAGATCTTTATAACCATGAGAGTTTGGTGAAGGCGATCAAACAGGTGGACGTTGTGATATCGACGGTGGGTTTCCTGCAAACTGCAGACCAAACCAAGATCATTGCAGCCATCAAAGAAGCTGGCAATATCAAGGTTAGTGTCTCTAATTAACCAAGAAATCTTCGATTAGGCTGTCTGATCACGTGACATGTTTAACTATCTAATATCGACATTTTACCTACCATCCACATATCTTGTCTTTATCGACATTTTACCTACCATCCACATATCTTGTCTTTATCGACATTTTACCTACCATCCACATATCTCGTCTTTATTATTTGATAATGTCAACACTTAGGCCCCTTAGATATTGACATGGTACCAATAAGATTTTTAGTGAAATTATATGAAAATTAATTTAAGACAGTAAAATTATCAGACAGTCCGACTCAAGTTTTGCTCAATTATGGAGATTAATAGTAACTTAGCCTATATTTTATGCAGAGATTTTTCCCGTCGGAGTTTGGAAACGATGTGGATCGAGTGAATGCAGTTGAGCCAGCCAAATCTTCGTTTGACGCCAAGGTCCAAATCCGGCGTGCTATTGAGGCTGAGGGCATCCCCCACACTTATGTCTCCAGCAACTGCTTTGCTGGCTACTTTCTGCCGTCATTGGCACAGCCAGGTGCCACTTCTCCACCCAGAGACAAAGTCACCATCTTAGGGGATGGAAATCCCAAAGGTACCGCTCACGTTAATTTCAGAAGCAAAAAACACTTACGTTCAGAAGCGATATTAGTAATTAACCAAGTTGTTCCTGAAAAGGCACCTAGAAGTTCTTCTTGAAGAAGTACCTGTTAGGTGCCTCCTTAGACAATACTAAAAATGGTTTTACGATCCATAAGCTTTTTAAGTGTTTTATATTAATTAGTGCTAGAAATGCTTTTAGTTGTCTGCAACCGTTTTGAGCCATTTCAGAAGCTGTCTCAAACATGCTATGTATCTCTTGTTAATGTTGCAGCTGTCTTTAACAAGGAAGAGGACATAGGAACCTATACAATCAGGGCCGTTGATGATCCAAGAACATTGAACAAGGTCCTCTTCCTGAAGCCTCCCCAGAACATCTACTCATTCAATGAGCTTGTTGCTCTGTGGGAGAAGAAGATTGGCAAAGTCCTTGAAAAAGTCTATGTCCCAGAGGACAAACTTCTCAAGGATATTGAAGGTCAGTAATTAATCATGCATTTTTTATACAAACGATAGAGAACAGGAAGGAGTTCAAACTCGGGATCTCGAGTGCATGAGCGAATGCTCTTAATCAACCGTTCTATAAGCCTCTCAAGCAGTAATTAATCATGCATTGGTTCAACTTAACTGCATTTAACTTAACTTTAATCAAGATTTGGTTAATTAACATATGTTGTTTAATTTTGCAGCGGCCCCAATTCCAATCAATGTGATATTAGCAATCAACCACTCAGTGTTTGTGAACGGAGATCAGACCAAGTTCGAAATCGAGCCGTCGTTTGGAGTCGAGGCTTATGAGCTCTACCCTGATGTGAAGTACACAACTGTGGACGAGTACCTTGATCAATTTGTTTGAAGAAATTAAGATCACAGGACTTTCGCTATGATGTTTGCTAAATATCTCAGAAAAAATAAGTTTAAATGCTGTTAATGTGGTTTGAGCGGATAAGTGTTTGTGATGAGAACAAAATTTACAGTCTCTTAATGTAATTTCTATGTTTTTCCTGCACATTTGTGGCTGGTTATGATTTAGACTGGGAGATTCTAACGTACAACCGTGATGATGCGTTGAGATATAGAAATATATCCTCGGCTGCATCCAAAATCTCTCGCTAGGCTAACCATCATGAACTCATGACTTGCTAAATCTTCTAAGCATATAATCCGCGCATTACCCTTTTATGAGATCATTTATATTTTGGTCTCATCCGACCCTACACTAATCGTACTTGGTGTGAGTGAGAGCTATTATAATCAAACATCCTTATACGGAGTATCTCTTCATATGTTTTTCTCTTCTTGTTTTTGATTCATTGTCGGAATTTAGCTTTGCCGCAGTCGTCGCTGGCGAAGGTGGAAGCCATAGTCTGTAAATTATAAATCAATTAAGCCAAGATCATCGAACTTCATGATTTTCACATACAAATAAAATGTAGAAATACATTAAACAACCAAGCGTACCTTGATCCATGACAACGAACGCTATCAAATCCTAAACGGATTCTATCAGCGGCGGAGGAAATAGGTGTTCTCTCTCTTGCCTCTATTTGCACGTGAAAACCCTAATCGTGTTTTTTCTATCAAGTGCATATTAGATGGATATATGCAATATATATAAGTGAGGCAGAGAGAGGACTCGCTTCCAGTTAAAGCCCATAATCAATTACCACCCATCACAGTAATTCGATAGAAAACATTTCTCATAATTTGTCCAATAGGATTATTTACAAATAATAATATCCGTTAAACCCTACATATCTGTTGACCCTAAAAACTACCAAGCCTACATGGCGCGCAGGCCGAGTAATTAGTAAGCTAACTACGTCCTTCGGTTGTATGCGGGGCATGCCAACTCGTTGGCCGAGGAGTAAAATTTGTTGATGTTGGGTTGGGTGCGCGGCTAACTTTTCGATCGTGTGACTGCGGCCGAGAAAGGAACACGCCTCGGCCTTCAGGTTCTAGAGCTTAAAGACAAAGCTACGAGTTTTGCGAAGTTCATAAATCGTCGGCGCCAGATTCGATCACTGTGATTATATTCGTAAGAGTATAAACACGCCGAATCGACACCAGAGTATAAGGACATAAGTATTCAAAACGAATATACGTCTTGATTGTGAAAGTGGTTCGGCCATCATAATGTCGAATTCTAAAACCTACTTGCGAGTAACCAATCATAAACGACTCGACGTTCAACGTGCCAAGTATAATAACTTGTAACACCTCGCTTCATCGAGAAGGCTAACGAGATGACCTCTGCTGATAAGGATTCAAAATCATTCTTGACCGAGACTTTGATAGGTAACCAGTCAGCCTTATCGCAGTGCTGTTTATCCAAATTGAAGATGCTCTACAGTCGGCTGATTCTACGGCAACAGTGTTGTTTATCCAAATTGAAGATGTTCGCCGGTTACCTCCACAGTGCTGTTTATCAAAACTGAAAGTGTGTCGGCGAAAAGGGGAAAACAAAAATCTCAAGGTTGTTGAGAAGTTTCGCGTAGAGCGAGAAAATGCGCAGGGCAATTTGTGTGTTGAATTGGAGGTTCTTCATGCATTTCCATTGCCTCTGTATTTATAAGAACATATTTTCTGTTTGGTACAGCCTGGATCATAAGCAAAAACCGACTAAAACTTAACTGGTCTGTTGCATAGGCTTAAAGCCTATCTTCAAATTGTTGACTTTTCAAAGCTAATAAAAACCTAAATAGGCTTATCACATCACATCAAAACTCCATCAGTAGCCTTGCTTTATCCCATTAAGCTGTCATTCATAGCCAAAGACTCCCAATGCAAACTATAAACCTATCTTTCCCACGACACCTGTGCAACCATGCATGCAATTTTATTGCAATATCAGCTAATCACTTGAGATGTCATCTTCCATCAAAATAACACTTTGCACAGGAGTTCTAATTATGCATGTGTCATGTGGCTAAAGCAATACCACATATGCAAATCGTATCTCCATATCTTTGCATGTTGTTATCTGATGCCATGCCTTAATGCATATCCCTATATTCCATCACCATTCAAATCAATTGGGATTTAGACAAATATTAGGTTTAAATAATTTAATACATTACTAAGAGATAATATCATAATTAAAATTACAATATTATTTCTCAATAATAATTGAAAATCATTTCAACCACTTTGTTGGTTTAAAATCCTGCTCATTCAACGACCTCGATTACTCGGACCGCTAGTGTAAAAATTGGTCCAAACATTGCCCCCCAGTTTCCTTAAATTTCAGCTCGTAAGCCGAATGGTTAAGGAAATTAATTGTTCGTAACCAACAAAATCTCGTCGAATCGCCGAAAAAGAAACTTTGTTCTTCAGCAATAACATGTATGTTCTGCTAACGCTGCAGCCTTCCTCGATTGCCGCAACTTCATACCAGGCTTGGCAACTTTGCCAGAAGGTCAAGAAAATTGGGGTTGAGGATAAAGCGGGCTTAGGCCGAGAAAAACTACACCGAGGTCGAGAAGAATTTTTCCACCAAATGGGTTATGATAATATCACCATATTTCAGTCACATCAAATCTCTCTACTTACCTACCCCAAGAAATGATGCAGCAACAGTGGAAATCATGGCGCTGGATGACCACTAAAACATGGCTTACCATTTAGGATCTATGCACACGGCATCAAGCCACCATTTAGGATATACATCCCTACTCATTTCCCAATGTAATACAGCTGTCATGCACTTCTGAGCCCTCATTTTACCTCTTCACCTAAAAAACCTAAAGAAAAGGGCCGAATGGCTTTGTTAATATCCCTTCCACTTTCAAACAAGTATTCAGGGGCACAGACTTCAAAGCTTTTTTTTGTTTTTTTTTAATCAGCCAACTCGTATCTTATTTGGCCAATGCTATGGCCATGATAGCATCTTCCTGAATCTCTTGGCCTCGGCCTAGACAACCGAAAGTTGTTTTCCCTTTTTTTTTTTTTTTTTTGTATTAGGTCAGGTGTATGAGGTCCCCGTTGCCCCCTATTTTCTTATGCATCATCAGCTCAAACAGCCAGATGGATAAGAATATATAAAGAGAAAACTGAAATCTAAAATACAGGAATAAAAGTGGCCGATCCATGAGAAGGAGGAGGCCAACGATGCTTTATTCCAAGTTGAGATCTTGTAATAACAAAATTTTCAAATTGATTTTGCTCTAGGCCAAATAAAGAATTTTCTCCAAATATTTTTGACTCGGCGAAATATTTTTCATTTTTGACCGCCGAATATGTTGAACAATTATTATGCCCCCCAGGCATAATCATTTTGTTAATTTCGGCTCTTAAATCGAACAGCTTAGCCGAATGGAATTTCTCTATATCGACTTTATCACCAATAATCATATCAATTGGCGTGGTTTCGGCTTCTAAGATCACGTCTCCAATTACCATATCAATTGATGTGGTTTTTTCGTCTAAAGTCGTGTATCGGCCTTGTTCATCATTGGAACCTTCATTTGACGAATTATTTTCTGAGTCAATTTTTGGCTCAAAAACTTGAACTTTTTCTTCTAGGCCTACCACGCTTTCATTCTCGACCAAACAAACAAGTGGCCTAGGTTCTTCTTCGGCCGTCTTGACAATTTTCCTAGGCTGAAGTGTGATTGTTGTTGGAGCGGAAAATTGCCCCCATCTTCTAGACAACTTGTCAAGGAGTTTTGCTTTCTTTTTGTAGCAATGTTTCACTTGGCGCTAAGTCTCCAACGGAACCTGATTGAAATCTTGATCTATCATGTGAACTTCGTAGTTTTAGCACTGGGTCCCACTGGGCGTGCCAAAATGTTGACCCTAAAAACTACCAAGCCTACGTGACGCGCAGGCCGAGTAATTAGTAAGCTAACTACGTCCTTCGGTTGTATGTGGGCGTGCCAACTCGTCGGCCGAGGAGTAAAATTTGTTGATGTTGCGTTGTGTGTGCTGCTGACTTCTGAATCTTCTGAATAAATTACATTATTAAAAAATAAATCCCACCCTCTGCTTAATGGGTCATGCCCATAATTCCATTTTCTGCATGCCATCACCACCGTAATTATGTCTGCTTCTTTTTATCTTCTTTTGCTTTTGTAGTGTCCCCCATGTGCTCTCGCAGAGGAAATCCTCCCTTTAGTCTTTGCTTTTGCATGTGGGTGTTTATTCTTTGCTTTTGCATATAGACGATTAACCATTTAGGTTTACAAACCTAACCCTAGTTATATGCTCACTCTAGCTTACATGATTAAAGCTAAAGTGAACAGTCTACCCATGTGAAGGAATCTGAATAATTTCTTCACTTTCGGTGTCGGTAAGTAGTATTAATCATATAAATTCTAATATTCAAAAATTAGAATTACCATGACCATACATTACGTAATAATACATATGGAGTTGAAGTTACCAAATTCTGAGGAGTCGGTATCAATTTATGCTTAATTGCTTCGCATATAATCCCTCTAAATCGCCAGGTGTCTGGGCTATGTCGTATAGCATCCGAAAAGTGATGGGTGTGAGCTGGTGCCACGTCTTATTGTATTCTGAGTGCGTGACTTCTTTTTCTAAAGTTGCATTGGATTCGACAACTTTAGCATCCTCGTGACTCTCGGGGTCTTCAAAAGCAAAGCCTTCATTTCTTCGTTGATTTTCCAGAGAGCACAAAGGCCCCCACCACCATCCAAACAAGGGAAGAGCTTGCAAGCTCTGTGCCGGACTCTTCGCCCTCGACCTCAGAAGCTGGTTGATCTCGGCCTAAAAGGCGTAGGTCTCAGCGTCGTGCATCTGAACATCGGCCATCAATCAAGTTTTTCGAGAAAATGCAAGAAAGTGAGACGCTTAAAACACACCCTCACAGCATCTGGGTATTTATCAAACAACCTCAAAAGCATGGCGATTGCTTTCTTTTGAATGAAAACCTTACCACTTGAACTCGTTGGTGGAGGTGAGGTCCTTGCGGAGCTGGTTGGTGATAAGGATGAGGACGGGGGTGTCGTCGGAGAGGGAGTGGGAAGAAAGAGAGATGTCACTGGCGGTCTGACGCCGTCGCTGCTGGTAATTGTTGGGAGCAGCAGCGGAAGTGGTGGTGTAGCTAGAGACCCTGAGGAGGAGAGGCTTCACATGTGTGTTCTTTTCTTCATCCTCGAAATTCAAGCACAGCAGAAGTTGGGTTGTCAGGTCGTCCTGTGTTTCTTTGAGTAGTGATTTCTGTGGAGGAGGGTGATACGTTATGGGTAGAATCTGTTGGGATGCCATTTTCTAGAGAGAGAATATATGGCAGCAAATATTGATGAGCTATGTGAATAACTGTAACAACTGACTGTTTGCTTTTCTGGGTTTTAATTGGGAAGTATGGAAATCTAGGGAATTGTCGGATATGGAGATCCAAGAGGAAATGGGAGAAAACTGTTAAAATCTGCAGAGTCTCTAGTCGTTTGGTATGCAGAAGCAAACTAGATGGGAGAGAGGGAGCAAGTTAGGGTTGTGCAGGCCAGTTGTATGTTGCCACGTAGGTTGCTGTTATATTCTGAATAGCAGCTAAGAAAAGAGATCTTCTTCTTCCTCTTTCCCACTAGGTTGTTGTTATCCGACGCCACCTTGTCGAGGGTAGTTGAGGGGTAGCATGAGGGACTGTAGAGCCAATAGGAACTGGAATCTTGGAGTTCTGAGATTCACGGTGGAGGTGAAAAAATGAAAGAGAACTGACACAACTTTTCGTATCGTTTCCTACAAACGGTGCCAAATGTTAATGCACAAAACCGGAGGGGTCTTGGAACAACGTAAATCCGAACGTGAATCTGCAATAAAGTAAAGAACACAAGATGTATCGTGGTTCACCCCAATGTTTGGGCTACGTCCACACTGATACTGTATTTCTTTGTTTGTGAGAGGAATGTGAGGGAGATAGAGCTTTTCTTTGGGGATGTGAGGCTTCTGTATGTGAGGATGAGCTTCCGGTTTGTGAGGGTGAGGAGGCCCTTTTATAGAATAAAGGTTCATCCCCTTTTTACATATTTGCCCCATTCATTTATTGCATAATTACATTTGAGTCCCCCGAGCATTTATACGAGATCTAAATACGGAGGCCCTAAGTATGGTACAAACAAACCACATTATTACTATCCCACTATGAAAGGTGTTAGTATAAATGATATCGTTTGTCAATAAAATAGCAGTAAAGGAGATAAATGAGAAAACATAAAAGACGATAGAAACAATGACGAGAGACAGAGAACAAATATATAAACAAAAAACGCACAAAATAAAAATAAAAAACAAAATAGTACCATACGAGGTCGTTGATTTTTTTTAAAAAAAAAAAAGTAAATTGTAACTATGGTTCCTTAACTTTAACTCAATTGGAGCAATGATCCATCAACTAAAAATTCATTAACATTAGTCCCTCAACTCATCAAAACGTACAACTATGGTCCCTCAACTAAAAATCAATTACCATTGGTCTCTCAACTTTAATTCAACTGGAGAAATTGTCTCTTAACTTTAACCAAATTGTAGCAATAGTCCTTCTAACATAACTCGTTTTGACAAAAATTTTGACGTAGTTGAAGAAAATGATCATAATTACACACTTTGATCAGTTGAGAGACCCTAATTGTATAAATGGTCATTCCAACATAACTTATTTTGATGAAAAAGACTATAGTTACACATTTTGATAAGTTGAGGGACCAATGATAATGAATTTTTAGTTCAGGGACCATTGCTCTAATTCGATTAAAATTGAAGGATCATTGCTACAATTTACCCAAAACATTATGAACATCAACGTGATCCTGACTATGTTCATTTGGGTTCTAGAACGACAATTACGTATGGACCACTTCAGGGTCTTTGATTCTGGAACAATAAATGTGTAAAATTCCGGCACTGCCCTTCGCCAACTCCTTTTTTTAGCAACCTGACGAGGGTAATACTAACTTTTCACGTAGTATATACATAAGATGCGCTCAAGCTACTTCTCTTCACTTCACACCTTCGAAAATACACACAAAAGAAAAAACTAGGAAAAAGAAGAAGAATTTGATAATTTCTTCGAAATTTCAATGGCTGAGAAGAGCAAGATTTTGATAATCGGAGGCACTGGCTATATCGGAAAGTTTGTCGTTGAAGCGGGCGCGAAGGCCGGGCATCGGACCTTTGCTCTGGTTAGAGAGACCACGGTCAACGACCCTGCTAAGGCTAATCTCATTGAGAAGTTCAAGAACTTGGGTGTCACTTTGCTCTATGTAAGCATATTAATCTCTCTTACTGTTTAATTGCATATTAATCTCTCTTAGTGTTTAATTACATATTAATCTCCCTTTGTGTTTAATTTAATTAATTATGTTATGTTACTTGGCTAATTACGGTGATTAATATGCAGGGAGATCTTTATAACCATGAGAGTTTGGTGAAGGCGATCAAACAGGTGGACGTTGTGATATCGACGGTGGGTTTCCTGCAAACTGCAGACCAAACCAAGATCATTGCAGCCATCAAAGAAGCTGGCAATATCAAGGTTAGTGTCTCTAATTAACCAAGAAATCTTCGATTAGGCTGTTTGATCACGGGACATGTTTTACTATCTAATATTGACATTTTACCTACCATCCACATATCTCGTCTTTATTATTTGATAATGTCAACACTTCGGCCCCTTAGATATTGACATGGTACCAATAAGATTTTTAGTGAAAGTACATGAAAATTAATTTAAGACTGTAGAATTATCACAGTCCGACTCAAGTTTTGCTCAATTATGGAGATTAATAGTAACTTAGCCTATATTTTATGCAGAGATTTTTCCCGTCGGAGTTTGGAAACGATGTGGATCGAGTGAATGCAGTTGAGCCAGCCAAATCTTCGTTTGACGCCAAGGTCCAAATCCGGCGTGCTATTGAGGCTGAGGGCATCCCCCACACTTATGTCTCCAGCAACTGCTTTGCTGGCTACTTTCTGCCATCATTGGCACAGCCAGGTGCCACTTCTCCACCCAGAGACAAGGTCACCATCTTAGGGGATGGAAATCCCAAAGGTACCGCTCACGTTAATTTCAGAAGAAAAAAATACTTACGTTCAGAAGCGATATTAGTAATTAACCAAGTTATTCCTGAAAAGGCACCTAGAAGTTCTTGAAGAAGTACCTGTTAGGTGCCTCTTTAGACAATACTAAAAATGGTTTTACGATCCATAAGCTTTTTAAGTGTTTTATATTAATTAGTGCTAGAAATGCTTTTAGTTGTCTGCAACCGTTTTGAGCCATTTCAGAAGCAGTCTCAAACATGGTATGTATATCTTGTTAATGTTGCAGCTGTCTTTAACAAGGAAGAGGACATAGGAACCTATACAATCAGGGCCGTTGATGATCCAAGAACATTGAACAAGGTCCTCTTCCTGAAGCCTCCCCAGAACATCTACTCATTCAATGAGCTTGTTGCTCTGTGGGAGAAGAAGATTGGCAAAGTCCTTGAAAAAGTCTATGTCCCAGAGGACAAACTTCTCAAGGATATTGAAGGTCAGTAATTAATCATGCATTTTTTATACAAACGATAGAGAACAGGAAGGAGTTCAAACTCGGGATCTCGAGTGCATGAGCGAATGCTTTTAATCAACCATGCTATAAGCCTCTCATGCAGTAACTAATCATGCATGGTTCAACTTAACTGCGTTTAACTTAACTTTAATCAAGATTTGTTTAATTAACATATGTTGTTTAATTTTGCAGCGGCCCCAATTCCAATCAATGTGATATTAGCAATCAACCACTCAGTGTTTGTGAACGGAGATCAGACCAAGTTCGAAATCGAGCCGTCTTTTGGAGTCGAGGCTTATGAGCTCTACCCTGACGTGAAGTACACAACTGTGGACGAGTACCTCGATCAATTTGTTTGAAGAAATTAAGATCACAGGACTTTCGCTAAGATGTTTGCTAAATATCTCAGAAAAAATAAGTTTAAATGCTGTTAATGTTGTTTGAGCGGATTAGTGTTTGTGATGAGAACAAAATTTATAGTCTCTTAATGTAATTTCTATGTTTTTCCTGCACATTTGTGGCTGGTTATGATTTAGACTGGGAGATTCTAACGTACAACCGTGATGACGCATTGAGATACAGAAATATATCCTCGGCTGCATCCAAAATCTCTCGCTAGGCTAACCATCATGAACTCATGACTTGCTAAATCTTCTAAGCATATAATCTGCACATTACCCTTTGACGAGATGATTTATATTTTGGTCTCATCCGACTCTACACTAATCGTACTTGGTGTGAGAGCTATTATAATCACACATCCTTATACAAAGTATCTCTTCATATGTTTTTCTCTTCTTGTTTTTTATTCGTAGTCGGAATTTAGCTTTGCCGCAGTCGCGGCCGGCGGAGGTGGAAGCCATAGTCGACTAGTGCAATTGGGGGATGACTTTTCAGATACAGAGATTATTGCGGTTGGGGCAACAATTGTTATTGCACAATCTTTATCCAATTTTGGGGGTGTGTTTTGCTTTTGTTGGTCTAGGGATTTGATTTTGTTGAGTTTTTTGGGTTTTGGAAGAGGTAGATGGGACATGGAAGATGACTGTTTTCAGCATTTATAGGATCCAACGAGCGTGAGCTTGACACTATGTGAAATTTAAGCAAATAAACACATATAATGCATTATTAGGACCATAACAATGAGTACTTAAAAGATCAAAAACTTATTGAGTATCAAAAGTACACAGTTTGGAGGAGATAGGAAGGAAGTTGGGCTGGGCTATCGGTGGTAGTCAGATTGTGGTGATGGTCTTTGACGTGACAACAAGGATGGAGTAGGGCTGGTGGTGGTTTGTGATCTGTCTGCAAGAGAGTGATCAAGAGAAGCAGAGAGAGGAGAGAGAAAGAAGGAGGGGAACAGAGAGAGAGAAGGAGACATTAACGACGAGTCATTTATCACTCGATTTCACCCAAGCTCGGTTGAGCTGATCTGCTGTGAGCCGTCCTTGTTAAATTTAAGCCGAATCCAACGGGTTTAAGAAAAGTTAATGGAATTTTTTAGTAAAGCTTAAAACCTCTAATACAATGGTTTTCCATAAAATCAAAATTAAAGGCATCCATGGCCGACACTGGAAGACAATAATCCCAGAAATGAGGGTTAACAATAGTGAGAGCCACACGAGTTAACGCGTCAGCCAGAAAATTTGTCTTCCTAAAGATATGCTTCCAACTGATATGCTGAAATCAGAAGTTAACCATTTGATATCCTTGATGATAGGTCTAAGATGCCAAGGGGGCATACAAACACCATGCACCACCTGCATGACCAACTTAGAACCCCTTCACCAACAATTTCTTCACATCTATGCGCCTGGACAAAAGCAGCAACATTCTCCATAACCGAAATGGTGGCACCACCAATGTTCAACGCACCAGCACCAACCAGTTGCCCATCCTCATTTCTAAGAACAAAAGCAGTTGCAACTCTTTCCAAACTAATCGATCCATCAAAGTTTAATTTTATGTAGCCATGAGAAGGAGGACGCCATCAAATGAGGTGTTAGTGGCAATGATCACCCCTAGAGGTCTTCTTATAATTAACCTTAAATTATGGTAATCCTACACTTGTGGCAATGGAGATACTCCTAGCCAAACTAGGATTCATCCTTCTAAACACTTTATTATTTATATCATTCCGAATTTGCCAGCAATTCATAAGAGTTTTACTAAGATCACTTAAATCATTGCACTCAACAGTGTCAATCAATTCCATCCATTCCAAAATATTATTAAACTAAGTCAAATTATTCTTCCAAGAACTCACCAGAGAAAGGTTCCACATTTCTTTAGCATGCTCGCACTTAAGAAATAAGTGATTTTAAGTCTCATCACCATTGCCACCCATAGGGCATGGTTTTTCCATATTCTGAATAAACTTACTCAATCACATCTTAGTATGAAGTTTTTCATGAATAAGAAGACAAAGTAAAAAAAAATTTTACCTTGGGAGGAATTGCTAACTTCCATATCTTCTTAAGGAGTTTAGGATTCTAACTTTTTGGTTATTATTGCTCTAAATCCTAGCTGTTAACTTACTTGAGATTTCAACAGTAGAGGAATGATCCACACGAAGTAATCACTTTTATTTTGAAGGGGAATAGGCACCATAACAATTTTTTCTTACAATATCCAAGTTCAATACTCGAGAGAGTCAACCTCTATCCCAACTCTTATTATTCAATAAACTCACTAGCTCTCTTCTTCCAATTTATGTTCTATTGTTGATTTATAGGAATCAGCTGAAAAAGTGGATACGGGAAACCTAATGATGGATCCAAAAAAAGGATATCTTTTTTCATTACCCATGATCGATCTAATTCTCCTATGAATAAAATGTCTACTATTTAAAATTTGTTTCCAGGCCAAAGAGTGATTCTGCTTAACTTTGCAACTCAAAAAATCATCTTCCTTTAAGTACTTTATTTTATTTATTTTAACAACCTGCACCACCAATTTTCGTCATTTAAAACTTTCCATCCTAACTTAGCTAGACATGCATTATTGAAATAATCCATTTTTCTGATACCCAACCTTTTGATCCTTAGAAGTACACTCTTTTTTTCAAGCCATAGGTTTTAACTTTCTATCTCTCTCCTAGAAGAAGTCGCTACACTCTTTGTTTAAATTCTCAGTTACACAAATGGGACATTTAAGGTAAGACATCCTATAATCCAGTATACCAATTAAGTTGGACATAATGAAAGTTAACCTTCCTGCCTTAGAGAGAGTATTAGCCTTCCACCCACCAAGCTTTTGCTTAACTATTTTGATTAATTCACATTCATTCGCTGGATCTTTCCAAAACACAATATTATGAATGCCCAAATATTTAGCGATGGTTGTTTTATGTTGAATATGTAAAACATTCACAATAGCATTTCTAGCTTGAGTGTTAGTATTGCCTGAGAAATAAAGCGAAGATTTATGAAAATTTACATGTTAACCCGAAGCCTTGGCAAACATATTTAGAACCTGAAAAATTGAAAATCATTCCTAGCACCCTTTGTAGTTGCCTTAGCAAATAACAACCATCTGCAAACAGTACCTTTTGTTTTTAATTTAATTAATTATGTTATGTTACTTGGTCAATTATGGTGATTAATATGCAGGGCGATCTTTATGACCATGAGAGTTTGGTGAAGGCGATCAAACAGGGGTACGTTGTGATATCGATAGTGGGTTTCCTGCAAACTGCAGACCAAACCAAGATCATTGCAGCCATCAAAGAAGCTGGCAATGTCAAGGTTAGTGTCTCTAATAAACTAGATAATCTTCATTCAAGCTGTCTGATCAAATGACATGTTTCACTATCTAATATCAATATGATACTTATCATGTTGAAATATCATACATCGATCATATCTATGAAAAAAGAAAGTTTAAATGTCCTAACCCTACTCTAACTAATATCGAGTTATTTTGTGATAAAACCTCATTCCTAACAGATTGTGTAGGTGATAATTACCAAGTTAGGGAAAATATCATGTTATTGAAAATGAACATTTGGCCAGTCTCTCTAATAATTCTACATACCATCCATATCTCGTCTTTATTATTATACTATCACTATTTAGATCCCACAGATTTTGATAGTGTCGATAAGATCGTTAGTGAAAATTTACATGAAAATTAACTAAAGATTTAGAATTATCAGACAGTCCAACAAGTTTTGCTGAGGATTAATGAAGGAAAACTAATGAAAAGGGTTTGAAAACTTTGAGTTTTAACGATAAGGACAAAATAAAGAGTAAAGTGAATAGTACTATGATTGACTTTTTAGTGTAAAAATATGGTTTTTCATTAAAGTAAACAGTACCGGGAGCTTTTCGTTAAAGTTCCCGTAATAATAACTAAGCCTATATTTTATGCAGAGATTTTTCCCGTCGGAGTTTGCAAACGCTGTGGATCGATTGCACACAGTTGAGCCAGCCAAGTCTACGTTTGACGTCAAGGTCCAAATCCGGCGTGCTATTGAGGCTGAGGGTATCCCCTACACTTATGTCTCCAGCAACTGCTTTGCTGTCTACTTTCTGCCCTCATTGTCACAGCCAGGTGCCACTTCTCCACCCAGAGACAAAGTCATCGTCGTAGGGGATGGAAACAAAAAAGGTACCACTTACGTTAATTTCAGTAGAAAGCAATTATGTTCATAAACAATATTAGTAATTAATTAAGTTGTTTCTGCAAAAGGCACCTGGAAGTTGTTCTTGAAGAAGTACTTGTTAGGTGCCTCTTTAGACACTACTAAAAATGGTTTTACGATCCGTAAGTAGTTTACGTGTTTTATATTAAATGGTGCTATAAACGCTTTTAGTTGTCTGCAACCGCTTTGAGCCATTTCTGAAGCAGTCTCAAACATGCTCCGTATCTTTTGTTAATGTTGCAGCTGTCTTTAACAAGGAAGATGACATTGGAACCTATACAATCAGGGCCGTTGATGATCCAAGAACATTGAACAAGATCCTCTACCTGAGACCTCCCCAGGACATCTACTCATTCAATCAGCTTGTTGCCCTGTGGGAGAAAAAGATTGACAAAGTCCTTGAAAAAGTCTATGTCCCATAGGACAAAGTTCTCAAGGGTATTGAAGGTCAGTAATTAATCATGCATTTTTTTTTTTATACAAACGATAGAAAGGAAGGAATTCAAACTCGGGATGTGGAGTACATGAGTGAATGCTCTTAATCAACCGTGCTATAAGCCTCCTGCATTACTTAATCGTGCATTTTCAACTTAACTGTAATCATGATTTGGTTAACTAACATTTGTTGTTTAATTTTGCGGAGGCCCCAATTCCAATCAATGTGATATTAGCAATCAACCACTCAGTGTATGTGAAGGGAGATCAGACCAACTTCGAAATCGAGCCGTCGTTTGGAGTCGAGGCTTATGAGCTCTACCCTGATGTTAAGTACACAACTGTGGACGAGTACCTCCACCAATTTGTTTGAAGACATTAAGATCAGAGGACTTCTGCTAAGATGTTTGCTAAATATCTCAGAAAAAATAATTTGAATGTTGTTAATTGTTTGAGTGGAAGAGTGTTTGTGATGAGAACAAAATTTAGAGATGTAAAACACTTTTGAGATTTTCCGAGTATGTCGTAGCTTTTGTAACTAAAGGGCTGTTGGAATAAACTGGCACTAGAGGGGTACAAAATAGTGAGATTTTGGGGGTTAAACTGGGAGATTCTGCCATATAACCGTTATGATATGTTAGACATATTTCTATACAGGTTCTTTATGCGAAGGGATCCTTATTTTTTTTTAAATGGGGATTAGGTGTGGGGTACACACTACATCGAACTTTCACGATTCGAACCGTCTATTTTGTAAGTCTCAATTCATAGATTATCCTTATAAAAATTTAATTCAATCTGAACTTATTTGCCTATTTAATTATCAAAATAAAATTTCATTGTTTCTTATGTAACAAAGTATTTGTTAATTTCTTTGAACTCAATTAGATGTCTTAAACATTTCCAATATGGCTAATATTTTGCAAGGATGATCTATGAGGTGAAACTTGAAAAATAGACGGTTTGAATCGTTAAAGTTTGATGTGGTGTGGACCCTACAACTAATCCCCATCTTTATAAAGAAACGTGGGAATCCCTTCCCTTCATATTTCTATATATCCTCTGATGCATCCAAAATCTCTCGCTAGGCTAACCATCTTGAACTCATGACTTATGTTGATGTAGAAAACCGAATTGATCTTGGATCGATGTAAGGTGTCAAGTTATGACATTCGCAAGGTTGTTTCGGTGGCCAAGTGTAAATAATATGTAAAGAGATAGTGTCTAAAGGTCATGTGTTAACGACGCTCGGTGGCATATTGACACACGAAAGCAAGCATTTGCACAGACGACCCACAATCACAAGAACAAAGTCTCTCCCCTCATATATATATATGCATAAGGGATCTCCAATTTATTCAAAAAATGGAGATTAGTTGTGACTACACATCGAATTTCAACGATTCGAACCGTCTATTCATCTCTTTCCCCCAACTTATGCAAAACTCTAGTTGGAGAAAACTCTCCTTTGGGAGCTGCATTTGCATCTATTTCATAGGGAGGCAAATTGTCTGCCCTCCTGTTTGGGTGCCCTTCCCATCCCCTCCTATTTTGTGCGGTCACGGTTAAGCCACGTCAACATTTTATATTAATTTTTTTATAGAGATAATAAGACAAAAAACACTAAGAATATAAAATATTAACGTAGCTTAACCGTGACCGCACAAATAGAAGAGGATGGGAAGGGCATATACTTATCCACACTAATGACCGGAGCAATCTAGCGAAGATCACAAAAAGTGACCGTTTTCGCTACCTAGGATCTATCTTGCAAGAGAACGGAGAATTAGATGGAGATCTCAACCATAGAATACAAGCTGGATAGATGAAGTGTAAGAGTGCATCCGGCGTGTTGTGTGACCGTCGTAGGCCACTGAAGCTCAAGGGAAAATTTTATAGGACGGCAATAAGGCCAGCGATGTTGTATGGCACAGAATGTTGGGCGGTGAAGCATCAACGTACACAAAATGGGTGTAGCGGAGATGAGGATGCTTCGTGGGATGTATGGGCACACGGGAAAGGATAAGATTGGGAATTAGGATATCCGAGGTAAAGTAGGAGTAGCCAAAATTGAAGGAAATATAAGAGAAAATCGGTTCCGGTGGTTTGTACATGTGCAAAGAAGGCCTACTGACGCTCCGGTTCGAAAATGTGACTACGGGACAGGTTCGGGGCCGAAGGAGTAGAGGAAGACCTAGGAAAACTTTGGAAGAGACCCTAAGAAAAGACTTGAGTACTTGGATTTAACGGAGGACATGACACAAATGAGCGCAATGGCGTTCTAGGATTCATATAGCCGACCCCACTTAGTGGGAAAAGGCTTTGTTGTTGTTGTTGTTGTTGAAGCCTCAAACTGGACTAACCATCTTAATGTGGTACAAAATTGCATGAACTATAGGGGAATTAAGCTAATGAGTCATACAATGAAGCTCTGGGAGAGAGTCATTGAGCATAGATTGAGGCAAGAGACACGGGTTTCGGACAACCAATTCGGGTTCATGCCAGGGCGCTCAACCATGGAGGCAATCTATCTCTTACGAAGATTGATGGAAAGATATAGATATGGGAAAAAGGATTTACACATGGTCTTTATAGATTTGGAAAAAGCGTATGATAGGGTCCCAAGAGACATTCTTTGGAGGATTTTAGAGAAGAAAGGAGTACGAGTAGCATATATCCAAGCTATACAGGATATGTATGAAGGAGCAAAGACTGCCGTAAGAACTCATGAAGGACAAACCGAAAGCTTTCCCATAATTGTAGGATTACATCAAGGCTCATCCTTAAGTCCTTACCTTTTTGCGTTGGTAATGGATGAGTTAACAGGACATATTCAATGTGATATTCCTTGGTGTATGCTTTTCGCAGACGATATAGTGTTGATAGATGAAACTCAGGAAGGGGTAAATGCAAAGCTTAACCTTTGGAGAGAAGTGTTGGAATCTAAAGGTCTTCGCCTAAGCCGATCAAAGACAGAATATATGGAGTGCAAGTTCAGTGCAAATGGAGGCCAAAACGAGTTAGGGGTGAGGATCGGAAATCAAGAAATACCAAAGAGCGACCGTTTTCGTTACCTAGGATCTATATTGCAAAAGAACGGAGAATTAGATGGAGATCTCAACTATAGAATACAAGCTGGATGGATGAAGTGGAAGAGTGCATCCGGCGTGTTGTGTGACCGCCGTATGCCACTGAAGCTCAAGGGAAAATTTTATAGGACGGCAATAAGGCCGGCGATGCTGTATGGCACAGAATGTTGGGCGGTGAAGCATCAACACGTACACAAAATGGGTGTAGCGGAGATGAGGATGCTTCGTTGGATGTGTGGGCACACGAGAAAGGATAAGATTAGGAATGAGGATATCCGGGGTAAAGTAGGAGTAGCCGAAATTGAAGGAAAGATGAGAGAAAATCGGTTACGGTGGTTTGGACATGTGCAAAGAAGGCCTACTGACGCTCCGATTAGAAGATGCGACTATGGGACAGAGGTTCAGGGCCGAAGGGGCAGAGGAAGACCTAGGAAAACTTTGGAAGAGACCCTAAGAAAAGACTTAGAGTACTTGGATCTAACGGAGGACATGACACAGGACAGAACACAATGGCGTTCTAAGATTCATATAGCCGATCCCACTCAGTGACTTGGATTTTCCAAGTCTCCAACCGAGAAGTTTTCCTCATTCGGGAAATTAAGGGAACACTACCTCAACCTATATGCTCCACTCACAAAGCTTCAACATACAAGCTTCAACAAAAGAAAATTCAAAGAACTTAGCGAAGAAGGCTTTGGTGTATTTAACACAATACGTTGAAATGAAGGAAAGCTTATTTATTGATATCCCCGATAAGTTACAAATATGTACATATACTTGAGTCAAAATAAACAAACAAGATGGAGCCTTCACAAAGGTTGCTTAGGAGAAGTCTCAGCAGTCAGTAGAGCCCCAGAAAGAGAAGGCACCAGAGGGGGATCATTCGGAGCCTCAGTACTGGACAAAACCCTAGAAAGAGGAGGCATCAGAGATTGATCATTTGGAGCTTCATTACGCGGTACAGCCCCAGAAGACGAAGGCAATAAATGCCTTTGGAACAAACCCACAAATCTCTGATGATCAAGTAAAACCTGACCATCAGATTCCTTCATCTGGTCAAGCTTCCTCTTCATGTTTGTAGCATAGTCATGTGCGAGCCGGTGCAACTGTTTATTCTCATGCTTGAGCCCTCTAATCTCCTGTTTGAGACTCATCACTTCAGCCGCCAATGATTCAACTTGGCGGGTTCGAGCAAATAGGCGTTGGGCCATATTAGACACAGAACCTGCACACTGAACACTGAGAGCCAGAGAATCCTTAACAGACAACTCATCAGACCGTTTGGAAAGTAGTCTGTTATCTTTGGGAGTGAGAAGGTTCCTGGCCACTACCGCAGCGGTCATATCATTATTCATCACGGAATCCCCAACGGTAAGAGGACCAGTAGGGGAGACGAAGGATGGGCGCCATATGTTGTCTGGAGAAGGCGGGGCTGCCTCTTCAACAAGGTTCAAGTCAAAACGACGGTCGGAGGGGCCAGACATTTTCAAAGGTGTTGAAGAGAGAAGAGGTCGGACAAATCAAGATCTTAGAAGTGCAAGAATGGAGCTTCTACTGGTGGATATTCAAGTGTGCTTTGGAACTTAATGTCAGCCCCTATAAAAATCTGCACTCGACGAAGCTTCAGAAATCGAAGAGGCGCCTGCTCAGAAATCGAAGAGGCGTTTACTTTCTCAAAAGCTGGGCTGCTCAAAGACCACGAAGGTCGATCTCAGAAATTGAAGAGGTGTTTGCTTTCTCAAAAGTTGGGCTGCTCAAAGACCACAAAGGCCGATCTCAGAAATCGAAGAGGCTTGCTTTCTCAAAAGCTGGGCTGCTCAGAGACCACGAGGGCCGATTTCAGAAATCGAAGAGGCACCTACTTTTCCAGCCTTGTCAGCACCTGTCACACGCACACTCAGCTTTGCGGAAATTATGGGCATTCTGTCGAAGATTTCTGGCGAAGTAGAAAGCACATGAATCGTACTGTTCAATCACCCACTTCCCACACGCAACAGTAGCTCATAGGTACCAAAGTTCTCTGACAAAGTTGAGACACGTGAAGCTTGCAGCTCCCACTACATCGCTCTAACCAAAAAGGGTAAAAGAATTGCAAAGAAACAACACTAACAAAGTTTAGACACATAAATTTTGAAGGTCTAGCTACCATATTATTACCCACAAGGGTAAAGGAACAGTACCACTGCTGGATAATTGGAAAGTCCCGGTGTGTCAACCTCTGTGCTTCGTGGCAAGGTAGACTAGCAAACATGCCCAACCTTTACTCACATTCGAGAAAACACTCCTAACAAGATTGCTTGCTCCAAAATCGAAGAGGCACCGCCCTCCGAATGTCGAGAGCCAGACTCCCAACATGATTACTTTCTCAAAAATCGAAGAGAGGGTAAAGGAACAGTACCATTGCTGGATAATTGGAAAGTCCCTGTGTGTCAACCTTTGTGCTTCGTGTCAAGGTAGACTAGCAAACATGCCCAACCTTTACTCACATTCGAGAAAACACTCCCAACAAGATTGCTTGCTCCAAAATCGAAGAGGCACCGCCCTCCGAATGTCGAGAGCCAGACTCCCAACATGATTACTTTCTCAAAATCGAAGAGAGGGTAAAGGAACAGTACCACTGCTGGATAATTGGAAAGTCCCTGTGTGTCAACCTCTGTGCTTCGTGGCAAGGTAGACTAGCAAACATGCCCAACCTTTACTCACATTCGAGAAAACACTCCCAACAAGATTGCTTGCTCCAAAATCGAAGAGGCACGGCCCTCCGAATCTCGAGAGCCAGACTCCCAACATGATTACTTTCTCAAAAATCGAAGAGACACCGCTCTCCGAATCTCGAGAGCCAGACCCCCAGCAGGATTGCTTTCTCAAAAATCGAAGAGGCATCGTTCTCCGAATCTCGAGAGCCAGACCCCCGAGAGGTCTGTAATCTTCACACGCAACATCAGCTTTCCAGATACCACAAACCACTTTTTCAAAGTGCTCTGACAGAGTTAAAACATGTGAAGCTGGCAGCTCCCACTACCGTGCTATAACCAAGCAGGGTAAAGGAATAGCATTATTACTTGATGTTAGGGAGACTCCTATATATGTCGACTTCCATCCCTAACGGACAGGCAGACCTGCAAAAATGCTCAACCCTTTCTCTTATCTGAGAGGGCACTCCCAACAAAGCCTTTCGAAATATTCAGCTTTCTTTCCCCCCGATAATACCTCTGTAAACAAGCTATACTAGAGCAAGATTATCTCATATCATCAGGGTTAAAAGCAAGAGTATCCCATATCATGCTTTTTCCCTGTCTTTTCCTTTGGCCTTGTTCTTACCTGCAAGACAATGAGAAAGAGAGCAATCAGTCAGCACTTGGAATCAAGCTTCCAGCCAGGAACTGACTGCCTGGAACCCCTTACCTGATTACTTACCTGGCATTGCTCTCGAGTACTCATCTTCAACATCTTATGCTTCCAGGGAAGATACCGCATCTGCCTGAGGAACAGATAGGGCAAGTGAGAAGGATACAAGGAAGCATGTGGAGACAAGCGTAACAGCACACGTGCCGATACATCCACTACTCTATCAAAAGCAAAAGTATCCCATATCAGCAGGGTCGAACATACTCTAGATTTGATGGACTTGTTTTGACCCTCAAATTCTTCAGTCGGCCTTATACTCTGGAGGAAACCAGAAAACCCTCCAGCCCAGTTCAAGAATAAACTTGTGGAAAGTTACTTCTTCAAAAGCAAAAGTATCTCATATCATCTCTCCTCATTTTTCTTCTCTTTATCCTTCATGCTGCCTGCAAGATAGGGAGAATGTGAACAATCAGCCGGAGCTCTGATTGCTTACCTTGTCTGTCACCTCTTTCAGCAGATCCCCCAGCTCGGCGACTTGGGGGACTCCTACTACATGGTTTGTATCTCGCTTGACCAAGCATGAAACTACAAGTAAGCTTCAAGTGAAATTGATACATTACCTTGTGCATCTCCACCAGTTACAGATACCACCCCTGGATGGAGGAAGAGTACTTCCAGAGAAGATGCCACATCTACCTATGAGACAGATAAGGCAAGTCAAGACGATACCACACTCCGGTACTTAGAAGTTTCATGGCTACGAGATCATTCTCCCACAATATTTCCTAATGTCATTTGTACTAAATCATTCACTTGTACCCACTAAAGGAGAGCTTGAACCTATGTACTTGTGTAAACCCTTCACAATTAATGAGAACTCCTCTATTCCGTGGACATAGCCAATCTGGGTGAACCACGTACATCTTGTGTTTGCTTTCCTATCTCTATCCATTTATATACTTATCCACACTAATGACCGGAGCAATCTAGCGAAGATCACAAAAAGTGACCGTTTTCGCTACCTAGGATCTATCTTGCAAGAGAACGGAGAATTAGATGGAGATCTCAACCATAGAATACAAGCTGGATGGATGAAGTGTAAGAGTGCATCCGGCGTGTTGTGTGACCGTCGTAGGCCACTGAAGCTCAAGGGAAAATTTTATAGGACGGCAATAAGGCCAGCGATGTTGTATGACACAGAATGTTGGGCGGTGAAGCATCAACGTACACAAAATGGGTGTAGCGGAGATGAGGATGCTTCGTGGGATGTATGGGCACACGGGAAATGATAAGATTGGGAATTAGGATATCCGAGGTAAAGTAGGAGTAGCCAAAATTGAAGGAAATATAAGAGAAAATCGGTTCTGGTGGTTTGGACATGTGCAAAGAAGGCCTACTGACGCTCCGGTTCGAAAATGTGACTACGGGACAGGTTCGGGGCCGAAGGAGTAGAGGAAGACCTAGGAAAACTTTGGAAGAGACCCTAAGAAAAGACTTGAGTACTTGGATTTAACGGAGGACATGACACAAATGAGCGCAATGGCGTTCTAGGATTCATATAGCCGACCCCACTTAGTGGGAAAAGGCTTTGTTGTTGTTGTTGTTGTTGTTGAAGCCTCACACTGGACTAACCATCTTAATGTGGTTCAAATTCACTTTTAGCGAAAATTGAATCTAAGGCCTCTCACTTAAAGTGGAGAAAATTATCATTAGACCATAATATCAAATGACGCCTTTTACTAATTTTAAATTAAACAAAAGTCAGTTGTGGTCACATTTATATTATTACACTATCGATCCTTACATTACAAGCCAGTTTAAATTTGGTCCTCAGCAAATTATGAGTTGAACCTTGTCGTGCTTGCTTAGGAGACAACCCGTACGACAATGTCTCCTTTAACTTTATGTAACTTTATTTATTGACAAGAAAACTTCCATTATTCAATGTCTTCGCTCACATATGATGTTCCCTCAGCTTATGCTTTTCCTTACTTTTCGGTACAACTAACATCAGGAAAAACGACCAACTAGCTCTTAATCTAGGGTTCCATTCCCCCTCGACGTTTAGAAAACAAAATAAACATACATTTTACAGGAAAACCAGTGCAGTTCTCTTCCTTGTATTGACATGTCACACTTACATTTTTCTTCCGAAGATGATCAGAGAGGCTCGTACCGAAAAGTGCGAGCTTTGTCTCTGAAGTAGCTTTTATGCACGAAGAACAATCTAACCTAAAATCCTATAAGAATCCGACTCTGACTCCGACTTAATTTAACTTGAACTTAGTATTGTTGATCACAAATTTCAATGACTCTATAAAGACCTTTACAATACTGGTTTCTCCATGCTTCAAACCTGGTTTTAGTTCCGAAACTGGAGCTTGCGCCAGTGATGGTGATGCTGTAGGGGCTTCTGTAGTTGGCAGAACTTGTGGTTGACGTTGTGATTCATATCCTACGATTCCAATCAGTCTTCTACCCTTGGTTCCTTCAATTTCCTCACCTGCCAAACACAAAGCAAAATAGATTACAACAATTTCAAAGTACGAAGAAATCCGAGGGTACAATAAAATGTTCATAACTCAGTCTTCTTACCATTTGAATCCAAGTACGGTTTGGAAGTCTCTGAAAGAAAAACAAGTGTGGGGGTGATGACAGTAAGAGCAGCCCAGAAGAAGAATATCACAACATAGGTTCTCCCACTCATTTGTTGCCCGTCGGGGGTGGAGCAGAGAGAAAACCCGGTTTAATTGTAGAGACAGAATATTATGTTTCGATTCGAGGGTTTTAAGAGAAGGAATGGAATGCACAAAGAGAAAGAAGAAAGAAGAGAGAGGATAGAGTAGAGGAGACCACGAACACTATTAGCTGGCCATTGCCTAATTAAGTATGTAATTAAAATAAAACACTAAGCTTTAATTTACAAGAATTGTTTGCTTATGGGTTTCGATAATACAAAAGTCAAGCAATAAAATAACAAATGCAGTGTGTGATTTCGTTGTTCAGTTGGTGGAGGGTTGTTATACCTATTAGGTGCATGAATTGGACATCTATCTGGCATCTCACAAACCCTAAGACTCTCCCCAAGTCCACCTGGTAATCATAACCCTGCAGCCCCGCTTGCTTAATACCACGATTTAATTAATACATAACAATAACATACTCAAAACATGGCATTCAGTAATTCAGCAGCAAGTAAAGCGGAAGAAGAACGAAAGTACAGGTAAATATCAAACAGGTTAATGACAAGTGAGAATTATCAATTTATGCAAGTTTTCAATGCTCATTAAGTCCTAATGGTAAGCAAATTATCCTAATAGTGAAAAAAATTCAAACAAATCTATGAATTTTGCGAATATTAAAAAGTAAAGTACTTTTCAGAAAAAATAAAAACATTCAAACACTGCACTTCTTTCATTCACTTTTCCTAAACGCTGATTCGACCAAATCTTCAGTCTGAGTTCGCTGCATCAGGTCTCTTCCCTGTATACCTCTGTAATAATCAAAGGGAACGAGTAAAAATGTTGAACTTAAGGAAACTCTCAACACTTACAATTGATCCTGCTTTAGGGTAAAAAAAGGTGAATGGTGGCTGAACAACATTGTAGCGCTCTCACCTGTTTTCCGATGCTGAACGGTACATATTTGTACTTAATCATGTGCATTATCTGGCGCTTCATTGTAAGAGTAAAAAGAACGACCCAATAAAAGAGGAGAATGGGCCAGAAAACGGGGACATCAAACACAGAGAAGAAGGTCATCAGAAAAGCGACACAGAAAGCCTTTGTAATGGAATACCTGAAACCACATAAGCAAGAGAATAAATTACTGAGTCCCAGTTAACAGTCATAAAACTGAACACATACAAGCACATATTACTTGCAATAACGTATATGTTACGGTAAACAATGCGTTTGTGCAATGACTATTTTCAAATCGAGAAAGAACAATCTCGACTGCTGAAGTCATTCACACAATCGCAACTTCCATTCAGTGCTATCGAGAGCTGCTTCATGAAGGACCCCGTTATCCTCCATCTGTTTTACACTCTGTTGTCGATGAGGTGCCATCAGCGGAACCATGTTGATGCTAAAAGATCCTGTTGGCTTATCATGCTTCATATTAGGTTCACACTTCTACCATCCATACAATTGCACACATTTTAAAAGCATACATAAAAGTAGCCAAGACATTTTAAATTAGCCACAACTCCTACTTTCAATCACACCAAAAAAACCCGGGATCAGAAAGGCGGGTTTTTTTTTTGGTATGATCGAAAGTAGCATTCATATAAGTGCTACTCAAAGTGTGTCAAACGCTAGCTCGTTTTACCCCACGCATGCTTAAAACAGTGCAAATACACCCCAAATCGAAAAATAGTGTTCTTTTGACAAACATTTTAAACTAGCCACAACACCTACTTTAGATCACACCCAAAAACCCATAGCAAATACGTATACAATGCAACTATCTCTCACAATTTCACTAAGGAAGTTCTTCAATTACCAGAACTTGAACTCGGGAAGGCGGCGAATGAACGGCTTAAACTCATCCGAACCTCGGGTTGGCAGCGAAGCCCCGTCCAACGCTTCGAGCTCCGGATCGACCTTTGGTGACAGAAACCCAATCAACAGATTCAAGATATAAATTCCCAGGCCGTATGACACAATGTAGAACCCTTGAACATAGAAAACTCGGAGCACATAAACCGCCACCACGGCAAGAGTTCCCAGCCACCTGTGAACCGGATTCGGGGTCGATCGGTCCAAGTAGTACTGAAATGCCCTTGACAATTCGTCCCTCCACTTTGCCAACGGCGCCACCGCCGAGCCAGCATCGCCGCCCCCAACTCCTTCCATGAAAAATTAGCCTCTGATTTTCCTGAGCATCAAAAGCAATGACCCAACTCAAAATACTAGATTCTGTTTGGTTCCCGAGAAAATAAATCATCTCTAGAGCATCACCAATTCGGATTTATCAATTCACATTTCATGGGTTCATCAAAACCCCAATAATTTCTCAAACCCAAATCGGAATCAAACATTTTTCCAAGGAAAAACGAGATTAAAAATGGAAAATTTTGAATATTCTCCATAAAAACCAATAATTTAGTTCAAGAAAAATAGGGACAAATCTTTACCTTTCAGAAAATTGAAGTGTGTTTTGGATCAGATGAGAGAATCAAATTGTTAAATCCAAATTTCTAAGCAGATGGATTTTGTAAGCTTATTTACTAGTTGAGGTCGGTGCGATTTTGTTCGTTTCTTGTCTGTTTCTTGTTTTTCCAGGAAAATCTTAAAGGGGAAGAACATAACCGCGTCCTTTAAATGGAGAAATTTTTCAGATCCGAAGGACGATCCTACACTACGTGTCATTATATAAATAATAAGATATATATGTTAAAAAGTTGATAATTTAAAAAATACAATTTTTTACCATTTATATAAAAATACATAGTGTAATATCCATATTCTGGTCACAAGGAAAAATTTCTTCCTTGACTAAATGGTCGTTGGGCTTGACGGTTAATTAAAGAGGTGGTTTGTCTGCCCTCTCATTTCCATATTTTTTCCATCCATTTCTGTTTTGTGTGGTTACGGTTAAACCACGTCAACATTTTATATTCCTATTACTTTTTGTTTTATTATTTTTATAAAAAAAAATCAATATAAAATATTGACGTAACTTAACCGTGACCACGTAAACAGAAATAAAAAAGTATGGAAATAGGAGGACAGACAATCCACCTCCATTAATTAAAGGCCTTCGAATCATTTTTAGGGAGACAAAGACATATTTAAGGCTGGTTTGAAAAGTAACTTTAAAATGAGTGAAAATTCTTTTTCAGATGCATTTTTAATAAGCATTATTTTCAAAATATTTATAGCGAACACGATTTCAACTATTTTAAAAGTACTTTCAAACTAGTTCTAAGTGATGTTATTCGTCCACACAACGACCATTTGGGCATTATCACGACAATCCATTTTTTTGGAGGTTAAAAAAACTTAATGATGCGTTCAGCCTCTTCTTATCCACTATCGTGATTTACTATCACAATGAATCGAATTTAAGACATACCATGTTAAATACGAGCCTGAAATTCGTTCCTAACTACTAAATCACCCCGTGATGGTAGTGATGGACATTAAGTTGAACTCACTTGAAAAATCACCATAATTTAAACTACATGAACCAAAATGATTAAACTACACTAACCAAGATGAAGGGCGGAAACCATACTTTGGCTCTAATTAAATTGAAACCGGGGATGCTTTGGTAATTTAACAAAAGAAGGTTAAAATACCTTTAATACCCTCCCTAGGCTTCGGGATATTCTACCCTACCCCTTCCAATTTGGGCCAATACCTTCGTTTCTCCGGCCTGCTTCAAATCACACAACAGAGAGTCAGAGAGAGTGGCAGTGAGCTGAGGAGCTGGTGGTAGCTGGCGGAGCAAGTGAGAAGAAGATGGGGACTTTAGGACGAGCAATATACACCGTCGGATTTTGGATTCGGGAGACGGGCCAGGCCATTGATCGCCTTGGCAGCAGCCTTCAGGGCAGCTACTACTTCAAGGAGCAGCGTAAGCCTAAGCCCTTTCTCTCGAACCCTAGATCCCATTTTTTAGCTCAATCTCTTAATTTCGGATTTGATTTATTTTTTGTGATTTTGGTAATTTACGGGATGTTTGGTTCGCATTTCGTATTGATTTCGACATCGAAGCTGTAGAATTAGCATAAAGTTTAGGGCTTTGCTTTTCATTCGATAGGCAATTGCAGAATTAGATAGTCATGTATGTAGGAATGTGTGTGTTCTCACTAGCAGATTATTATCAACCCAACATTAATTTGAAAATTTTGTTAAATGGGGGTTCTTGGAATCGTTAAATATTGGGGGTGTGATATCCACACCCCTTTTTATGTCTCACACACCCTTCCAATTTTTGGCCGTCGGATCGGATGGATTGAAGAAAATCAAAGGACATAAATTAATAAGGGGTGTGTGAGAAGTAAAAAGGGGTGTGTGGATAGCACATCCCTAAATATTTTATCATTTATGTGAAATTAAATTTTGTGGAGTAGTTTTGGGTAATGGAAACGATTGTGCCTACCGTTCCGGTGGTAAAGTGGTGGCCTTTCTGCGTGTGTGTAGCCTGTCAAACCATAAAGCTCAAAGTTTTACGGTCAAGGAGGGGAGGAAATGAAGAAAATGAGAATGGAATATATCCAGCATTGTAGTTTGGTTCACCTATTTTTGAAAAGCTAATACGTTGCCAGCATAGTGCATTCTGAGTTTGTTTACATGGGCGATTCAGGGTTTTCGGGTTTTACTTTCTTTTTTCTATGCATGAGGAAAGTGATTATGTTCTTTTCTGTAGTGTCTCGACATAGAACTCTGATGAACGTATTCGATAAAGCTCCTGTGGTTGACAAAGATGTGTTTGTGGCGCCAAGTGCCTCCGTCATTGGCGATGTTCAAGTGGGAAGAGGGTCTTCTATTTGGTATGGATGTGTTTTGAGAGGTAAGAACTTCTTTTGAGAGAGAGTCATATACAAATTTCATTTAATACGCTGTATGCATGAGTTCTAAGTAGCATGAGAATTTTGGAAGAAAAGCCACTCTTTTTAATGCTGTTTTTTACCTTTTTGTTGGTCCATGAGCTGATGATTTGTGCTTGATGTTATCCATATCTAGAACCTCTTTAACCTTTATCCTGTGTTAGATTTTAAGTACATATATTTCTCATAACATGTATGCATATTTGTTTAAATTGTTACTGATGCACTTTGCAGAAATCGTGGGTTTGTTACACCTAAACATCAGTGCATGTACAGTCAAGTTTAGAGTTGAAACTAGGAGTAATATTCAGATTATATGTACGTTTTATTGGGAGAATATGCACTGTTGCTGTTCTTATTTGTCTTTTTCATAGTTTAAACTTTATACAGTTGTGTCCCGTTTCTCATTGTATATGGAGGTTAGCAATGGTAGGAATAGTACCTGAGTACTAACAGTTGATTAGTTATCTGTGGAGAATTCTGGTTTGTTGTCAATTTAGCTGGATATGAGACATAATTGTTTTTTTAGGGCTATTTTAAAGTGGATTTTGGTAATAATTTGTTAAAAATTGTATTTTTGCATAGGTGATGTGAACAACATTGTTGTTGGATCTGGAACCAACATACAGGACAACTCCCTTGTTCATGTGGCGAAGTCTAATTTAAACGGGAAGGTGTTACCAACCATTATTGGAGATAATGTTACTGTAGGTGAGTAATTATGCTGTTGAAGATATGTTCGATTCAAATTTGCCTGATGGTAGTTCTGAATAAATTTTTATAATTTGTGTAACAAAAAATTGCATTGAGCAGGTCACAGTGCCGTTATACATGGCTGTACTGTTGAGGATGAGGCCTTTGTTGGTATGGGAGCCACTCTTCTTGATGGTGTCGTTGTTGAGAAACATGCCATGGTAGCTGCTGGATCCCTGGTGAGACAGAATACAAGGATCCCTAGTGGAGAGGTATGTGTAAAAAGCCTACCTGCTGACCCTCTTTATCCATTTATATGCAAAGGATACTGGGAGTCTTAACACACGTAGAAAAAATAGCTTAGAATTTGAATCTGTTGTAGTTACCACCATCCAGCCAGATTCCAAATCGCTGATCCGAAAACATGTTCTACTTTGGATCCAACAAAATAAATAAAAAATCAGTTATCTAAAATTTTCTTATATTTCTTCTGTTCTTGCTTGTTCTGGCAGTCGGAGAAGATTGTATTAATCTGAAATTCTTTGAATTATGATTGTGCCGAGATAGACTAAAAACAGATTAATCACAAAAGCCTTTCTAATATTCTAACATCTAGATCAGAGTTATTTAAAAAATACACAACAAAGCTTATCAATAATACCTAGTTCAAGTAGAGCGATATAAAGTGACACGGGAATGGCTGGAGCAGAGTGCTTGTTATTCCATTTATTGTATATTTCTTTACTTTTTATGTGTGTGTGTGTGTGGTGGCGGTGGTGGAGTTTCAAATTTTCCACCCTCTGTTAAAAGAAGAGGAGTTATACGAGCAGTAAACGTCTGTTGTTTGATTTCCCTTTTAGAAATAAATGTAGAGGGACATAAAACTATTTTGATAGGACTGGTGTCAAGCATTCTCTTAACTATAAAAACGTAGGTACTGCAATCCAAACAAAGAGAAAACCCTTATTAATGGTATTATCAGCTTGGAATTGTATGCTACGATTCCGGATTCAGCTTTATCCAGGCAGGCTAAGTTCAGCTTTTATGTCTGCGGTCCAAGACCGTCAACTGTTATTGATAATTTAGTTTCACATGAATTTAGAGTAAGCAATGAAATGCATTTGTATTACAGGTATGGGCAGGAAACCCAGCAAAATTCCTGAGGAATCTCACAGATGAAGAAAAATCCTTCATCTCCCAGTCAGCCACCAATTACACTAACCTTGCACAAGTCCATGCAGCTGAGAATGTGAAGTCGTTTGATGAGATTGAGTTTGAGAAGGCCCTCCGCAAGAAGTATGCACATAAGGACGAGGAGTACGACTCAATGCTGGGTGTTGTTCGTGAGATTCCCCCGGAACTTATTCTTCCCGATAATGTATTACCAGATAAAGCAGCAAAGGACCTAAAATGATTTCGTAAGTTGTTTTTGTTTTCTCCTCCTTTTTAACTCGAATCTTGAGAGATTTGGGGCACCAAGAAATATTTGTTGTTAAGGACAAATACATGGAAAAGGTATCATTTCCTTTCCCAATAATAGCCGGTTTTAGGGCAGAACTATGAATCTTTCTAGCCATCGGATCTACTCTTTCTCGGCTTTTCAGAAACTGTATTTTCTGCTCCGGCGGTTTGTATGCTGATGATGTTTTTTTGTATCCAAGGTACCTAATTTCTTGATGACTTCTAGTTAATTTGTACATTCATCTCTTCTTCCTCTCGTTCAAACATTTGAAAGTACATTGTTGTCGTCGTAATGTATTTCCCGTATTTTCTGCTCTCTCACATTGCACTCAAATAGAAGGCAGGAAACATTGTTTGCATCACAGTTTGTGGTCGATGGGGATGGGGATGGTCGATGTTTTGCTGAAGTAATCGTCATTGTCAAGCACAAATCATGCCGGGAAAATTCAACAGTTCGGCTGTCGGAAATTGGGGTCACAAGGAGCAACGTTTCGAAATGTTGCGCCAAGGCTCTCCCTCCCTTGCATTAAAGCATGCATACGTTAAAATTAGGAAATAAAATAGAGCTTGGTCACAAAATGTGCGGTCATGGTTAAACCACGTCAACATTTTATATTGATTTTTTTATAGAGATAATAAGACAAAAAACAATAGGAATATAAAATGTTGACGGAGTTTAATCGTGACAGCACGAATAGAAGATGATGGGAAGGACATCATAACAAAAGGGCAGACAATAAAAAAATATCAAAGGACATAAACTCGAAAAGCCCGCAGTATTGTGCCGGGAGCGATTTAAAATAAGAAACGTTTCAATTTTCTTTTAGAAACTTGGGAACGTGAAATGCAACGGAGAGAAGTTTCAATTTCCTTTAAGAAACTTGAAAACGTGAAACGCAACAGAAAGAAGTGCAGAAGGAGAAAACAGAAGTACAAAACCTGCTACCTTTAACGTTGTAAATGTTTACGATGATAGAATATTTTCTAAAAGAATAATTCGCTAATGGGAATCTTGGAAAGCTGAAATCTCCGTGATTTCAGCAGAAAATGATGGAAAATGATTGGGACTCCCACCAATCATTCAAATGAATCAAACCCTACCCTATAAATTTATCCTCTGCATGCCTACCATTAATTTATCCGAAAGTGTTGTTTATTTTTCGTCCTGAAGTAAAGCGTCATCTGCAATTTATTCAGAAGGTGTTGTTTATTTTATCATTTTTTTTGTTTGGAAATTAAATTAAAACAAACAAAGGCAATGGATGGATATAAAAGAAGGGAACTTTATTGTTCACTTTAACGAAAAATCATATTTTTACATTAAAAAGTTAATCATGGTACTATTCACTTTACACTTTATTTTGTCCTTATCTTTAAAACTCAAAGCTTGTTCCTTTAGATGTTGGTGATGTGGTCTATCATATAATAATATAAGGAAAACTAATGAAAATGATTTCAAAACTTTGAGTTTTAATCAAAATGACAAAAAGTTGTAAGTGTATAGTATCATAAGTGATTTTTTTGGAGTAAAAATATCTTTAACATTAAAAGTGAACAGTACAAGAGTGTTTCTGTTTGGACCCAAATTTACACTATCGGCCCGTGTAATCAAGGTCATTGAGTGAGCATAGCTCCCAACTGTCGGATGAAAAAATGAACACATTTTATTATTGTTAAACGATAATATTATGGTTTTTATCATAATAATTAACCTTTAATATGAATTATTTGCATCTTGTTAAACCAAATAAATAAGATGCGAATTATATCCCAAGTAAGCTGTAAAGTTCGAATTGATTTGGGATGTTTGACGGAACTTGAAAGCTAAAAATAAATTTGAAATTCATTTGATCAGGATGCATGGTTTAAGGGTGATGGGATTATGATGATGTGATAAGCCTAGGATTTGATGGTCTTGGATAATGATGAGATGTGAAACCTAGATAAGCAAGGCCTTTTTGCATGGTGATGGGCATTGTCAGATGAGTTTGGAGTGATAAGAATTGATGATGGGAGCACAATATGCATGCCGTGTGAAATGGCTCTTGGAGATTTCTAAGGGACACCTGTTGTACCTCTTGTAAAAGTACACAGGCATAAGGAGACTATGGAGATTTTTGCCGAAATGTATGAAAGATAATATCAGTTATTGTTTTTGGGAGTATATTCGGAAAAGGTCTCTATTGGATTGGCGATCAAGGAGACTTGCTATAAATACAGAGGCAATGGCAACAGGTAAAGCCCCTCTAATTCAACACACAAACTGCCCTGCGCAAATCTCGCTTTATGCGAAACATTTCAACAACCTTGAGATTTTTATTTTTCTTTTTCACCAACACATATTCAGTTTGGATAAACAGTACTGTGAATGCAACCGGTGAACATCTTCAATTTGGATAAACAATAATGTAGTCATAGAACCATTCAATTGCGAAGCACCTTCAATTTGGATAAACAGCACTGCTCCAAGACCGACTGGTTACCTATCCAAGTCTCGGTCAAAAAGGATTTTCAAGTCTTTATTGGCAGATGTCATCTCATTAGCCTTCTCAACGAAGTGAGGTGTTACCAGGTTACTACATTCGGCACCTTGAGAGCCGAATTTGATATTGAACTTCGCAAAACTAGCAGCCTTGTCTTCAGGCTCTAGAACCCAAATGCCAATACGTATTCCTTCCTCGGCCGCAGTCGCAAGATCAAGAAGTCAGCAGTGCGCTCAACGCAACATCAACAAATTTTACTTCCCGGCCGAGCTCGGCCGTCGAGTTGGCACGCCTCACACATAACCGAATGACGTGGTTAGCTTATTAATTACTCGATTTACGCGCCACGTAGGCTTGATAGTTTTTAGGATTAACAGTTTCCTTAAGACTCCCTGAGGATGATGCACTTAGCACTCGACTTCTGTTTAAGTGACATTTTGAATTGCTTAGTTCATAAATCCAATTAGTTTTTTCTTTCTTTTCTAAATTATAACGGTATGCTTCTCGCCTTTCTAACGGTTTGCTTCACGCCTTCACCCATAGAAAACTCAATAAAAGATTTTTCGAAAACTCAACGATCACATTTTTAAAAGAAGAAGATTAACTCACGGTTTTTTTTAATAATTTCTCGAAGTTTATAGACATTTGAAGTCATTTTTCGTTATATTATAAGCTCTTTACACGTAATGTAGAGCATTCCGAAGATGCTCGGGCTCCACCACCCATGCAAAGAATTTATCGAAAACTCAACAATTTCATTTTCATTTGAAAAGAAAATCCCCTCATTTTCACAAAAATTATAAATTAAGTCGTGACATTTAATCGATTTTATAAATGCAGATGGTTACTGACATTTTATACTTTAAATTTTCTATATTTAGAAACAAAATGACACTTGCAATAAGTAAAAAATAACTTCTTTTAAGTGTCAATAACATCCGACAAATTTGTACGAATATAGTAACATAATGAAACATACAAACACATGACATCAACTAAACAAAACAAAATAAGAGGGAAAAAAACACTAAACAAGAACAAGAACAAGACGAGGCCCGTTCAGCCTTTGGACTGGATCTGCTTGCAACGGCGCCTCCGGCTCTCTTTGCAGTGTATATAAACACACTACAACAACACAAGCCGAAGTGTGCAGAGAGTGAGAGAGAGCAGAGTACCGATTCCCAAAGAGCCAGGGTGCCAGGAAAATGGGTGGAGAAGCCTTACCCGCCACAGCCAACCCCGCCGCACGAATGGCTCCTCTGGTACTGGGACTACAGGCTTCCGCCCTCGTCGACCATGTTGCCCGCGTTGACTGGTCCCTGCTCGATCAACTCCCCGGCGAGCGCGGTGGCTCCATTCCTGTAAACCCCTTTTGACTTGATTGCTTCTTTTACAAATTTTTTTCTTCTTTTCTGCTACTTGGGTTCGCAAATTTCGGTGCTTTTTATGGATTTATATAATTTTCGATTCTGGGTTTTCTTTATGTCGCTCAATTCAATCAGAAAGTTGAAGACTTTAGCTTTTGGGACATATTTTTGTAGGTTGAAATTGAAGAGCTTGAGCATATATTGAGTGAGGTGAAAACCCATGTAATTTCATCCCCTGATGATTCCTTGCCAATGAAAACCATCGCTGGTGGCAGTGTTGCCAATACAATCCGAGGGCTGAGTGCCGGTTTCGGAGTCTCCTGTGGGATAATTGGTGCATGTGGAGATGATGAGCAAGGCCAGTTATTTGTCAGCAACATGAGCTCTCATGCTGTGAACCTCTCTAGATTGAGGATGAAGAAGGGACCCACAGCTCAGGTTGGGATTTAGCTTAATTTTCTGTTTTTTTTTTTTTTTTTTTTTGGGGTTTTTGGATTGAGTTTGTATATGTTGAGTGCTGAAACTTTGATGGTAATTTGGTGTGGTGCAGTGTGTTTGCTTGGTCGATGCTTTGGGCAATCGGACAATGCGTCCCTGTCTCTCAAGTGCTGTGAAACTTCAGTCTCAGGTGCATGCCTCTGTTTATATGCCCATGTATGCATACATATCTGCGTGTCTGTGTGCATGCGTGTGTGTGTGTTGTGTGCTCGAGCTGTCGGTATTTTGACAACTTCTTCTAATGAGCTTACAAAGAATTATTAGAATTATGTTATCCAGGCTGATGACTTGACGAGAGCGGACTTTAAGGGCTCTAAGGTTAGTCTCTTCTGTACTCAATGTCATAATTCGCTTTAGGCGGAATCATGTGTGAAACTTAGACATAGATGGTATGATTTTAATAGTTGAAAGGGTTTTGTAGATGTATGTGCTGATATCTCTTTTCTTTCAGTGGTTGTTGTTGAGGTATGGTATCATCAATTTGGAAGTGATTCAAGTGGCTATATCGATTGCGAAACAAGAGGGTCTATTTGTGTCCTTAGACTTGGCCAGTTTTGAGGTACAATTATTTTTCTTCGGATTCTAACGTTTGGAGGATGAGATTTGTCCAAATTTGTTGTCAAAGCAAGTTGAAATCTTACTCGTGATTTATTTATTGGGAGATAGCGTTATGGCACAAGATAATGCTGTTTCCAGAATGAATGACAAAAATTTCATTAGAGTGTAGCAGCCCCCATACAATCTTGAACCGAAAGTCTAACTAAAGAAAACTAATAAAGCTGCAAGTGCATTGGTGTAGAATTTTGAGTTTTGATTTTAATCTTTGTTTTCTTATTTCGGCTTTTAATATCAAGTTTCAGGTCTCTATATATTATCTTATATGGTCTTTAACCTTACCCAGATGGTTCGCAACTTTAGATCGCCTCTTCTGCAGCTGCTGGAGTCAGGGGACATAGACCTCTGCTTTGCCAACGAGGATGAAGCAGCAGAGTTGCTCAGGTGACTTTCATTTGGTTGGAATTGTAACATGTTAAAAACTGTTAACCCCGATCTTGATGAAATAAAGTTGACTCTTCTTTTCCACCAGACGGGTAATGTGGTGTTAAATTATCTTGTAGAGGTTCCGAGGGTGAACCGAAGGCTGATCCAGAGGTTGCACTTGAGTTTCTGGGGAAACACTGCCGCTGGGCTGTGGTGACGTTAGGCTCCAACGGATGTATAGCAAGGCATGGAAAAGAGGTCGGAAGCTTAGTAAGATTTTTAGTCCGGTGTTATGTTAATTATCGAGGGTATCTTCTGAAATTTTTGTCTTCCTGTGTCAGATTGTGAGAGTTCCAGCCATAGGGGAAGCCAATGCAGTCGATGCCACAGGAGCAGGAGACCTGTTTGCGAGTGGATTTTTATATGGATTGGTGAAGGGATTATCTCTGGAGGAATGCTGCAAAGTAGGATCGTGCAGTGGCGGATCTGTTATTCGATCTCTCGGGGGTGAGGTCACCCCCGAGAACTGGCAATGGATGTACAAGCAGATGCAGACCAAAGGCCTCACTCTTCCTCATATCCCCAAATGATTTTTTCTTGTTCTGTTGTGTTATCAGAACAACGATTGTTTCAAAATTCATGACTACTAGCCAACTATATATGTTTTCGAAAGCAACGGCGTAGCTATGGTTGCATTTTGAGGCTGACTTGACGAATGCGTACAACGGAAGAACATCAGAGGAGGATCCTGAACGGATCGAGCCTGTTTTTGTAATTTTTCTTTCTGGTTTAAGTTGCAATGTTGGTTTACCATGTTTACTGTTTTTGCAAGTTTTTACTTGTTATATGACACTAAATATTGCGTTTTTATCACAAATAGTCCTTGTATTATTTCGAATTCCTTAATCCTGTTCATATCTTTTTCTATTTGATCAATGTTATCCGCTTTTACGCAAAATCTGAAGTTGAAACTGCAATGCTTGCCAGCAACCGCATTTTTACTAATAAAATTTCAGAGAGACGATGGTATTAACGACTAAACTCCCTCTGAGGCGAAGCAAGAGCTAATAGAAAACCTAACTTTGCTCGAAAACCTTGTAGATGCAGTTAAGTTGCGGCGCTCACTAGATTGTCTGAGAAACATGATAATCTACACTAAATTCATCAAAACAACGTTAAAAGATCAAAAGCTCCACACAGCCTCGGTAAATGGTTCCTTAAGAATGGTGTTTTTGGACACCAGTTAGGTTCAATAACCGTACGGTACCGAATGTAAAGTTGATCTAAGCAGAAGCCACCTTCAAAATATTTGTAAGAGAGAAGAAAAAGAAAAAGGCGAATGTTCAACGATAGATTGTTATCTTCCACAATACCATCCATACTTTAAAACACGTAATGCTAGAAAACCTCATTGAAAGGACGGAAGGGCAACTGCAAGTATCATCCTCAAATATCCATCGGAGCTACATCTGGTTCGGGAGCAGCACCCTGGTCAGCGCCAGCACCCTCACCCTCTTCTGCAGCTGCAGCAGGCTCAGCACCAGCATCGGGTTCAGCTGCTTCAGCAGCAGGAGCCTCATCCTGCACGATCTCAAATGCATCGATCAACTTCTGGACGGTGTCTTGATCCAATATATGGAATGGCTCCCCAACTCCTACCACAGCAATTGTGCATATGGAACTTCTAAGTTTTTCTCCCTGCAAGGTTTCCCTAGTTGCAATGAGGGCATCCTTGATCAGATCCTCCCTTGAAGAGCCTGTGAAGTTCTCAAACCTGCGTTCCAAGTATGTCTTTGCAGCTTGTGAGCGAGACCCTATTGCAAATGCCTGGTATTCAAAGTAGTTTCCACTTGGGCAGTTGTAATATAGGTGTGCTCCAGACTCATCCAACCCACCTACTAATAGTCCAACACCATATGGTCGCTTCCATGAGCGCTGGGTGCAGACCTGTTATCCACAGGGTATATAACTAAGATAACGAAACATAGGCTCTCCAAATAGATGTACAAATAGACACATGTAGTGGTAAACATGAAGGGAAGATAACCGATTAGAGAGACCAAAATAAATATTGAAGAGACATCAAGGAGTTTTTTTGCTCTTTTTGTGGCAGTTTTGCAAAGTTTTGCTTCTAATCAGAGGAATACAGGTGACAAACAGATTCAGCATCTACTAGTAACAAATGACCATTCCTCAAGCTAAAACGGCTGATTCAGAACCCAACAAAATTACAAATTTCTCAAGTCTAGAGTTCAACTTCAACTCATCTTAGAGAATAAGCAAAATACGCAACTAATATAATCTTACTGAATCCATTCACTTGTATCCTTGTGGATTAAAGCTTACGAAATTTGAGCAGATGTCTCCACAAAATTGTTAAATGAATGCATAAGAATATGCACATAGTTTCATCTTCTAGGGAAAGAGAAACCTCTGTATACCAATCCGAAATAAAATTTAACTACAAGTATCAAAGATAAATAGTCTGCACATGTGAGTGTATGCACAAAGAGAGAGAAGGGGGAAGGAAAGTTCTTATCTCAGAATTCTGTCCGCACGCAAATAAAGTACATTTATCATAAGTTGTATCATACATAATTCTTAACACCAGTAATCTACAAACAGTAGCTAGTAGCTCATCAACAACAAACCAACTATTCCAGAGGTACGGGATCCCGAAACAAAGTTATCCTTTCTACATGGAGCCGATTTTTTTATTGAAATGCAAAATGTACATGTCTATAACTACTTTATAAGAAAAGGTATAAGATCTTCATGGTCACAAGAGTTCCTACAAAGCCAGTTAGACAAATGTCTACAACTACACCACAATCCAAACCCATATAGCCTATCATTTCTGCCCGGAAGTTTCACTTTACCATATGCGACTCAGGTGAAACGGAGTAACAAGATATGATCTTTTAACTTGGGTTGTTTGATACCTAATGAAAGCGTCAATTTCCCAGAAACCCCCGGAAATTAATAAGAATTTCAACTACCCACCCCGGGAAGAACCCTAATTTCCAATTCCCCATCCAACAACCACAAGTCGCAAAGCCCATTCACTAAAAACCAGAAATTTAAATAAATGAGCAGCATAAACAGATTCAAAATTAGGGCTTTTACCTGAGCCTTATCGGCGAGCTGAACGACGAGTCGACCTACGGGGAGCTGCGACTCGTAAGTGTAGTTGTAATTTATGGCCTCCGACCGCATGTACCGGGAGAGCACCCGGCCGTCGGCTGTGAGCCCGGCAATGGCAACGCCGATATGGTCGTCGACCTTGAAGATCTTCTTCTGGTGAGATGAGAGCTCGGAGTTGGCCTTGTTGACGCACGCCAAAACCACGTGGGTTTTGGATCGGAGCCCAATGGCGGCGGACCCTTGCTTGACTGCCTCCATGGCGTACTCCACCTGGAAGAGCCGCCCGGCGGGGCTCCATGTCGTCACGTCGGTGTCGTATTGGTTCCTGAACATCTTTGCGGCGTCGTTTCTTGTTTCTCTCTCTAAGCAGAAATCACAGTGCCTCTCTGTCGCTGAACTTCTGGGTTTCTTGTTTCTCTCTCCGAGCAGAAATCACAGTGCCTTTCTCTCTCAGTGAACTTCTGGGGAATTTTATAGAGGGTTTTCTTTTTGTTCAAGGCAAGTGACACTCCGACTCTCTATTTCTGCAAGAGAGGTTTTTTTGTGCCGAATCCGGATCTTCGTCCGATCGTTTTGTGAGGATTCAGATCCGTGAATGGTCCACTTATCGTATAGTTAAAAATTATTTAAATATTTTTATTTAAAATTAAACATAAATAGTATTTAATAAAAAATGACGGTAAGATATACAATGAATCGAAATAATTCACGAATTTTTAAAATCTTTATAAAAAAGATCCGAAGAGAATCCTATTGGTTATGTGCCTTCATTTTTTGCTCTTTGCCCGTAATTGGTAAATAAAAAAATAGAAGAAAATAAAAGGTTTTAGGTCTGAGCCCAGATGGCTTGTTGGGCCTCAGGCCCAAAAGTAGGTCTATGAATTGTGGATTGACTAAGCAAAAAGTCTAGCCCATGGAGTTGGACTTTGAACCCAAAATGTACAAGAGAAAAAATTTCACTACAGGGGGGAGATTTTTGGGGAACCCTCATATGTTCATTGGAGACGGATAATGTTAATGAAATTAAAATTTTAAATTAAATTTGCAAATAAAATGATGGAACACCAATTAGAAATAAGCACGTACTTAAATAATAATCTAATTATCAACAACCACATTATTAAGTTTGCAAAATTTGGTTTAAATATTTGATTTCCGTATAATTACCCCGTTATGGCAGATACAAGGGGATCCCCTGCATTTGGATCCACTAGTAATTGGAGAACTGTGGGACTAGAATGCAGGAGAGTCACCCATATAGTCCTGGTCTCTTAAGGTCATTATTTAAGGACCTATGAGGACAAAATGCATATTAGTCATAAAATTATATTAGTTTAGATCTAAGTGTTTAAAATATTTGACAACTTAATAAAGCAAGGCAATAAAAATGAGTTTTTTTTTATTAGTTCATGAATTTTAAGCTGATTTTGTTTTATTAAGTGATCAAATATTTTAAGTTTTTTTTATCTAAACTAATATAATTTTGTAGCTAATATGCATGGGTCCTCTTAGGTCTATGAGAGCAAGTTTCTCACCCATAATGTGTCTCTTGGGCAGAAGGATGATTTGTCACAGTAGTTTCATTTTGGGATGCTAAAATAGCCATCACCTCTCCACCATACAAGTTCTAACCCTACAACATTAGGTGTTTTATATTATTTTTTTCTATTAATGGAGAATAACTTACATTCACTCAAATATATATCAGAGTATTATCGCAATACGTATAATTTAAGAACGATGAAATATACACCCTACGATAATCGAGTTAATTATTATCTCGTGACATGGAAAAAATGAAAGAGAAAAGGCGAAAGAGAAAAAGAGCCTCATGATCATCACATTATTATATATTTTTTATGCATCAATTATTCATGCGATCATTGATCCAAGATATGCATTAGATTCCTCCCAAAAGGCTTTGTCTCCTCAGTCCAATCATATATAGTTGTTTACTAGTCCTAGCAGGATTGTTACTTTACTTGTAACTTTTGCACATGGAAGTGTGCATGTGTGGCCATGGATGATGATGTGCTTTTGTAGAAAGTAAAAGCTATGTCTTAAGGACAAGGATTGTCTGTTCTCTTTGTTCTCGTGCCTTTTTATGTCTTTCTATTTGTGTGCTCACGGTTAAACCATGTCAACATTTTATATTACTATTCATTTTTGTCTTATTATCTCTATAAAAAAACAATATAAAATATTGATATGGCTTAACCATGACCACACAAAGTAGGAGGGCACGGGAACAAGGAGGGCAGACAATCCTTGTCCATGTCTTAATCCATTGCAAGGTTTATGAGCTAAGTTGTTGACGCAACAGTAATGTTATCGTTTTTTATCGAAATGTCATATGTTTGAGTCTTGGAAATAACATATTTACAAAACACGAATAAGATTGTGTATGATACTCTCCGGCCGTTGCAAATCGAAAAATCTTGTTGGCTTGGGATCGCCTTTTACGAGCAAGGTGTAAATTCTCACTAATTTATTTTCTTGGTATGCATAAAATAGAGGACAGATCCATTAGGGGCTTACTAAATCTCGAGACCATACAAAAACCGGAAGAAAAAAAAAGGCACATAAGGTCCCCAAAGGACTGTATGATAATCTTGATATGGGACCTTACGAGGTTAAAAATTCCACATCCACCACTAAAAGCTTGATTGGAAGCGTTCATGTTACAAGCATTATAAAATTATCAACAATTTGTCATAAAGCACTTTCATATGTGTCATTTTAGTTACTTGAAAGCATTTTTAGCTAATAATACATAAGCAACTTAGATTACTTTAAGCAAATCGCATTACAATTTTATTTTTCAAGCCAAAAATGAATGAATTGGTTAGATCACACATTGGGCATTGCCGTTGCTGAATTTGTTTAGTTAGTTTCGTGAATCGTTTCTCAATTGCATATTTGCATGCAAAAGGCTTCAACAAAAACGAACGTTAGGTTAATTTAATTAAGAGTAAACTGTCGATTTGTCCCCTGAACTATCATCCAACTTTCGATTTCTCCCTTGAACTTTTTAAGTGAAAAATTAAGGACTTAAACTAATTTTTTTTGGCCGATTTCCCCCTGCTGTTAAATTTTCATTCATTCCATCCAAATTTCTATTAAATGGAAGCATGTGCACAACATGTGTGGGTAGTTTGGTCGCTTCATTCTTTAAAATAATTGAAAACCTTAGATTTCTATAATATAAACCTATGCAAATATGTGTAATTCTATAGCTTTTGTGTATGGATGTTTAGTGAAGTAACGCTTTTGTTCACAAATGAGAGTTACGTGGTTTGCATATGATAATAGTTAACGTTAATTTGGATGAAATATATTAAAAACTAACGGTAGGGGGAAATCGACCAAAAAAATTAGTTTAAGTCCTTAATTTTCCAATTAAAAAGTTAAGGGGGGAAATCAAAAGTTGGATGATAGTTCAGGGGGCAATTCGGTAGTTTACTCTTTAATTAATAATGTGATTGATATCAGTTTTTATCATCTTACTAGCATCATTTATCAGTGCAGACAATTTATAAAACACATAGCTGGATGCGAGTTAGTGCATGTTTATTGGGAGAAGAGCATGGTGGCAGATTAAAATGCCAATTGAAGTTATGATATGGATCTTGAGTACTATTATGTTGAGAATTCTTGATTAGATTAGAATTCGGTTATTTGATGATATGATATGAGTTCTTAGAACTCAAACTATCTATAATAACTTTTTGAGCTAATTTTTGGAATGATGCATTGCTTTATGTTGCCAAAAGAAAAAACGACCGTTAGGTTGTAGTCACATGATAAGTACTTGTGCAAACAACGGTTGGATTCTAGTCACATTCAAATGAATACCAGTTAGAAGGATTTTTGTTATAATTAGGCTTTCTTTATCCATCTTTCCCATTCCGCTTTTGGTAATAATCACTTCTTGAATAAGTACTTTGCCTCTCCGCCCTGCAATGAGTGCTTTCTTTATGCTCAGTTGTGGAGATTTACTCGTGGACCTAATACATTATTATTTACTTCATTTAAGCATTTGAATAATTGGGAGTTTCTTTCTTTTTTCTAAATGGAAGGACAATATTCATTTACAGCACTAATACTTAGGGATTCCATTGATCGATTTCTTAATTTATGGACTATCTTGATGAGTTTGATCCCTTCATTTCAATCGCTCTTATAAAAATGCAATAATGTACATTTTTTAAAAATAATAAAAAGTTCAAAAAAACTTTAATTTTAATAAAAAATGACAAATAAAAGTATAGTGAATAGTACCAGGAAAAGATTAAAATGTGGTTTTTCGTTAAAATTGAATATTACTGGAAGTGTTTCGTTAAAACTTCTTATTTTTTAAGGAAAACTAATGAAAAAGGTTTGAAAACTTTGAGTTTTAACGATAAGGATAAAATAAGGAGTAAAGTGAATAGTACGAGATTTGACTTTTTAGTGTAAAAATATGGTTTTTCGTTCAGATGAACAGTACCGCAAGCTTTTCGTTAAAACTCCTTATTTTTTATTTATTTTTCAGTTGTTTATTTAACCTTCCTAAACTACCCCTGAATTTTATCATAATACCCAATTTACCCTTCCTTTTGTCGGTGTCAACTGTGGCAGATTTGACACTGACGCGTCGGGTTCGGAAGAGCTTCCCACGCAACACGACAGCACAAACAGCCAATCGATAAAAAGCCTGAGTCAAAAGTTCACTGTCCACACTCACCGGCTACCGCCGGTCACCCACCCGATCTTTTGCTTCCAAAACCGATTAATTCAACTTCCGTACTCTGACAGTTAGACCGCATAATAGCATTTTCCCGGAAAATCCTCTCTCATAGTTTCATCTCTCTCACGGTGATCTCTCTCTGGATTTTGCTCCGAACACTGACAGGAGGAGGAAGAAGAAGCAAAACGCAGCGCAGCGCGTGGTTCTCACCTTCCGGTCCATCAATGGAGTACCAAGCTCCGTCCGTGGCGCTTTCTCAGAAGCTCTCCAACGGTCTCTCCATCTACGACGGCGTTTTCTCCTCCGCAGCTGCATCCAAGTTCAAAGGCTCGAGTTTCTCCTCCCGAGTCGACGACTACGGCGAGATTTTCGGCGGCTCCGGAGCTTCGTCGATTCCGGTGCTCGACGTTCCGGAGCTCCGTGAGCGGAAGGCTTCGGTGGATGTTCGGAGCTCGAAGCTCGATTACTCTAACGTCTTCGGTGGATTTGGAGATTCGGATTTCGCAGTGCCATATGAGGAGCTCTTTGCGGAGCCGAAGAAGAAGGAAAGAAGGTACATTTATTCCTCGCTCCTTGAGAATGCGCAATTTTACTTGTGTTTTGAGCCTGCAAGTTCGTTTCTTTCGTAATCTGGCATGGTAAATTATTAATTTTGATACTTTAGATAGCTTGTTCGTTGAAATTTCAGTTCGATTTTTATAAATTTGAGTAATTTCGGTAGCTGGCAGTTGTAAATTGCAGTTGAAATCCAACCGTTAATAATTTCATCCTTTGTTTGGTTTCTGAGAAAACTTCAAGAAGATAAATTCGAACCGAATCCGAGAGCTCTTAGTTCTTATATGTAGGGTTAAATCAACCGGAAATAGCGGACATTTCACACCGAAAGATAAAGAAGCAAACTTTTACAGCTACATAGATTGACATTCTGGCGTGTGTGTATGACTGTATTCCTTCTTATGAATAGGAAGCCGGCTGAAAAGCGGTCGCCTTCGAAAGAGGCAGATCCTTCTAATACCGAGGGGAATCGTGTTTTGTCACATGAAGCGTCTTGTCAATCATTTGATGGTGCCAAGAAGCTCAACATGTCATACAATAAAACCAATCACAGAAGCAAAAGTTTTACAGGCGGAACAATGCTTCATGCTGTTCCAGCATATACATGTTTGGTTGATGAAGTCAGTCCCGTACGCGCGACTGAAGGTGATAAACCGGTACCTTGCAAAGAAAATGGTGCTTCCCCTAACAATAATTTATGTGAGAGAATGACGGTGGGCAACCATCTGAAGGCGGCAAGAGACCTCCCAGCTGTTGATGATAGGAAGCAGACTTCTGGGGCAGGTGCCAAGGTTCAGAATAATTATGATCGGAAAAGATCCATTTCGCACAGTGAGTTATTTAATGCATGTGAAATTAATCCTTCAAGCAGTCCATCAATTTCAAGCCCGCTGTCTGAGGGCAAGGTTGAATTTGAGAAACCAATGGCTTCTATTTTTGGCATGTCTAGAAGTGATAATTTAGAAGGTTCTGGCCTTGTTTCTTCACCACCGTACTTTGATGAGGAAGTAGACACAAATTCTACTGCTGCTGCCTCTGCGGCTGCTTTGATAAAGGCAATAGAGGAGGCTCAAGCAAGGATAAATATGGCAAAAGAGTCGAAGGAAAGAAAGAAGACTGGTTCGCAAAATCGTGTCAAACCGAGCTTTAACAATGGCACAAAATTTGAGGTGAAAGGAGATAAATTTGTAGATACAGTAAGCATACCAAAAGAGAGGAAGACTCGGGGGTTACATGAAGAAGGGGCTGTTCCTGTTCATGTATCTACTAGTACAAAACTTGAGGTGAGGGGGGATGAATTTGCAGACAAAGTGAGCATACACCAAGAGAGGCAGGCTCGGGAGCTACATGAAGAAGTGGCTATTTTTGTTCATGATTCTACTGGTATGAAACTTGAGGCGAAGGAGGATAAATTTGCAGACAAAGTAAGCATGCCTAAAGAGAGAAAGACTCGGGAGTTACATGAAGAAGTGGCTGTTCCTGTTCATCATTCTACCAGTACAAAACTTGAGGTGAAGGGGGATAAATATGCAGACAAAGTAAGCATACCCAAAGAGAGAAAGACTTGGGGGTTACATGAAGAAGTGGCTGTTCCTGTTCGTGTTTCTACTAGTACAAAACTTGAGGTGAAGGGGGATAAATTTGCAGACGGAGTTGGCCTACCCGAAGAGAGGAAGATTCAGGAGTTACGTGAAGAAGTGGCTGTTCCTGTTCATTTTTCAATTTTTTCTAATGGGCTGGCACAAGTAACTGCAGCACTTGATGATGTGAGTAAAATTTTTCGTGCTAAGGAAACTGGAGGGAAAATAGGGAAGGAATCTATATCAACTCACATAGGTCGTACACAGCAACAAGCTGATGTACCAGAAGCAGCTGAACAATTTTATGAAGTTGCTGACACAGGTGAACCTGATTTCTCAGAAGCAGTAGAACAGTTCTATGAATTTCCTGATATGGGAGAACTTGATCTATCAGAACCAGCAGAAGTGTTCTATGAGTTTTCTGACTCGAGTGAGCACCAGGCTACAACAGTAGAGGGTGAAGAAGCCAACCCTGCTGTAAAAATGATACAAATTGCTGATGAAGAGGAACAGAAAAGGAAGAAGACAACCATGGAAGCATTTGAAAATCCAGAACTATGTGGCGAGAGATTACAAGCAGCTAAATACGATGAACACGGGGAGTTGGAGAAGATATTCAGTCTGGATGTAGGGTTATCTAAGTGTGAAGAACATGCAAGTGAACTGGAAACAGTTAAAGATGCTTTTGATCAGGAAGAAAATGAGAAAAGACTGGAAGCTTCCAGAGAGCATGAAGAAACTGGGAAGCTTCAGGCTTCCTATTTGAAGGAAATTCTTGAAGAGAAGCCAGGGGAGCTCGAGAAGCAAAAAGGATACAACAGAAGACATGAAACTCAAGAGTTACAGGAAACCAGACATGTGAAACGGAAATTGATGTCTCAAGAGTGGGTTGGATATGAGAAGATAGGCAACGAGGTTTACAAGCAGGAAGAAGATGAGAGGGAGCAAAAACATGTCCACAGGGAAGAAGACACTGTGAGGTGGTTCAACAAAGACAACAGGCAAAACATCATTGAGGAGACATTTAAGGACTCTAACGATGAGGAATATGTTGAGAAGAGAAATGAGAGCAAGTCTGAAGGACATGAGAAGCTTGACGACACAAGAGAAACTGAGATGATACCTGAAGGGGCCGCTAGTCAAGAGATAGAATGTGAGAAGAGACAACAAGAGAGTTTTCCATGTGTAGTAGATGGGAGAACGGAAGTACTGATTGATCAGAGTACAGAGGATGAGAAGGTGACAGATGCTCGAGAGGATCTAAAGAACCCAGACTGCAATTTTGAGGCAACTAATAACCTATGTGAAGAGGGTGACAGTGAGGACCTAAATGAAAAAGAGGGGCCCACTGGTCATGCAGAGTATGCCAAGGATGTAGAAGAAACTCTGGAGGTACCTGCACATGAAGAGGACGGGAATAGAATAGAAGTTGCCGAAACTTTGGATGAACTCGAAGAGAATGTGGACCATTCAGAATCAGTTGAAGAGGATAATGGCACAGTAGAGAAAGAGATGCATGAAACAGACTGCAATTTTAAGGCAACTAATAACCTATGTGAGGAAGGTGACAGTGAGGACCTAAGTGAAAAAGAGGGGTCCACTGGACAAGCAGAGTATGCCAAGGATGTAGAAGAAACTCTGGAGGTACCTGCACATGAAGAGGACGGGGATAGAATAGAAGTTGCTGAAACTTTGGATGAACTCAAAGAGAATGTGGACCAGTCAGAATCAGTTGAAGAGGATAATGGCAGGGTAGAGAAAGAGATGCATGAAACAGACTGCAATTTTGAGGCAACTAATAACCTATGTGAGGAGGGTGACAGTGAGGACCTAAACGAAAAAGAGGCGTCCACTGGACATGCGGAGTATGACAAGGTTGTAGAAGAAACTCTAGAGGTACCTGCACATGAAGAGAACGGGGATAGAATAGAAGTTGCTGAAACTTTGGATGAACTCAAAGAGAATGTGAACCAGTCAGAATCAGTTGAAAAGGATAATGGCACAGTAGAGAAAGAGATGCATGAAATAGACTGCAACTTTGAGGCAACTAATAGCCTATGTGAGGAGGGTGACGGTGAGGACCTAAACGAAAAAGAGGGGCCCACTGGACATGCAGAATATGACAAGGATGTAGAAGAAACTCTGGAGGTACCTGCACATGAAGAGGATGGGGATAGAATAGAAGTTGCTGAAACTTTGGATGAACTCAAAGAGAATGTGAACCAATCAGAATCAGTTGAAGAGGATAATGGCACAGTAGAGAAGGAGATGCATGAAACAGACTGCAAACTTGCTGAGTTACCAAAGCAAGTAAAAGATGCAACAGAGGTCCATTCTTGTGACGAAAATGGAATAACTCTGAAGGGAAATGACATGAGCTCTGGCCAAAAGCAAGATGACCAGTTTGTTAGAGAGCCCGAAGTAGTCAACGATTTCGGAAAACAAGTTGAAGAATTGGGAGATATAAATAAGGATATGATGGAAGCTGAAGTTTCTGCGAAGCAGGAAGAGAACAGGAATAATTCCAGGTCTTCACATAGGAAAAGATGGTTTGATAAACTTGATGTTTCTGAAACTCTTATTAAGCTCAAGGAGAATGGGAACCAATCAGAATCAGTTGAAGAGGAGAATGGCATGGAGGAGAAAGAAATATGTGAAGCTGATGGCTTGGCTTCAGGTGTCAAACTTGCTGAGATACTGAAGCAAATGGAAGACCCAATTGAGAGCCATCCTTGTGAAGAAAATGGGATAAATGTAGATATAAATGCCATGAACTGTGGGCAAAAGCAAGATGTCACTTTAGAAAAGCATGTCGAAGATATGGAAGAAATCAATGAGGATGTGAAGGAAGTTGAAGTTGTCGTGAATCAGGAAGAGAACAAGAATAATTCCAAATCTTCTCACAGGAAAAGGTGGTTTGATGATGGGACCAGTACAGAAGTGGCTCAGCTTTCTCATATCCTAAGAAGAAAGGGCAGAAATATGCGACTGGATCATGAGATGGAGACAACATGTGCAGAGGAAAATATGGATAATCATAAAGCAACCACGACAGAAGAGTGTGTAATCATTCATAGTTCACTGCAAGTCTTGGAACAAGAAAAAGGCGAGAATCGTCAAACAACCTTGACTGCAAAGAAAAGTGAAAAACGTCATACTTCAAAGAAAGAAGTGGAACAACAAAAAATGGAAAATCAACAAGAAACCCCGACTGCAGAAGAGTGTGAAACTAGTGCTAGATTGCAAAAGGAAGTAGAGATAGAGAAGGAACTCCTGAAACAAAAACAGAATGCAAAAGGGAGGGAAAGGGAAAGAGTAAAGGAGAAAAAAGCTGTTGAAAGGGTAATTCGTGAAGCTCGCGAAAGGGCATTTGCTGAAGCTCGAGAAAGAGCTGCTGAAACTCGTCAAAAGGCAATCGCTGAGGCCCAAGAAAGGTCGGGAAAGACTTCTGTAAAGGCTAATGATATTTCCTTAGCTGAGAAGGTTTCAAAGGAAGCTAAACTAAAATCTGAACGTGCTGCTGTGGAAAGAGCAACTGAAGAGGCTCGGGAGCGTGCCTTAGAAAAAGCATTATCTGGGAAGGCTTACGAGGCAGGAAAGCAAGCTAAGAGATCTGTTTCTGAGAAATCTTCTGGTGCTTCTAGAGATGATGGAATGAAGCTGGGTGTTTCGCCCTCTGTGAGTATTTGTTTTAATGGTTTACTCTTACCAAGTATCATGAAGCTTGTCCAGCTCTGACAACAAAAATTAATGGATAATAAAAATTCTTGCAGGACCCAGAGTCTAAATCAAGATACCCAAGTTCTTCAAATAACAGCGGTATGTGGTTATCTCTCAGTGCCATTATAGCATTCCATTCTATGCATTGATCTCATATTTTTACAGTGTCATCATAGCATTCAATTATAGGATATGTACTATTTAACTCTCTGCGACTTCTGAACAATTTTTTTCCTTAATGAAGATCCTTCCCCTGCTGAGAGGAGTGGTGGAAGTAATGTTGAATCAGCTCAAAGGTGCAAAGCTAAGTTGGAGAGGAATCAACGGACGGCAGAACGTGCGGTATGTTTCTGATCTTTCTCGGTTTTGATCTTCTTGATCTTTGCTTGGTTCTGAATACAGTGGTGACCTATAACAAGCCTTGCTTCATATTTTTTACCCTTTCCAATCTCCTTCAGGCTAAAGCTCTTGCGGAGAAGAATATGCGTGATCTTCTTGTACAGAAAGAGCAAGCTGAGAGAAATGTAATTTCTCACTCTTGTGAATACACGTTTACATACACACCAAACGTTTTCTCACTCTTGTGAATATAATTTTGTGCAGAGATTAGCAGAAGGTCTCGATGCCGAGGTCAAAAGGTGGTCAAGCGGGAAAGAGAGAAATTTGCGGGCACTACTTTCAACGCTACAATACGTATGTGCCAGCCTGATTCATGTTTCTTTTGCGATATTTGTATGCCTTGTTTCTGTTTCATCTTCAGTGTTCAATGATGATGATTGTAGGCAAAGCAGATTAAATTTCCAATTCCTCTATAATTAGCTAGTTTTAACTTGATGTCTGTAACTGGCAGATACTCGGGCCGGATAGTGGTTGGCAGCCAATTCCTCTAACAGAAATCGTTACTACTGTGGCTGTAAAGAAAGCTTACCGTAAAGCTGCTCTCTTTGTTCATCCTGACAAGTTACAGCAACGGGGTGCAAGCATACAGCAGAAGTACACTTGCGAGAAGGTGTTTGATCTTCTACAGGTGCGTTTCCAATCTTCTGTCCCCAAATATGTATGAAGTTTATCAACCGCAATCTTTCTCAATTTTAGCAAAGATCGAGATCAAAATTTTGAGTCTTTACTTATATTTTTTTCGGGTTTACTCTCCAGGAGGCTTGGAATAGATTCAACGTAGAAGAGCGGTAGACTCTCTTTTTTTGGTACGTACAGAGGAGCAAATAAAGTATTACTGTGATAGGTTCCTCTTGGAATAATTTATATAGCAATATTAGGAAATAGAGTGTAGGCATTCTTTGTAGAAAATGGAAGTGTAATCCTATCATCCTCTTTACCCAGAAGTAAGAAAAATAGAAAAAGATAAGAAAATGTCCGTCCTCGTCCTCGTTTTGGTTCGTCCTTTTTTCGTCTTCCTCGTGTGAGTCACTTAGATGTTTTATATGAAGGAGAAAACAACAGGCTAACATCAAAGGCGTTGTCGGAGATAAACGTGATGAGAGAGAGAGATACAGTGAATATAGTAACAGTTACATCTAAGATTTGGCCGAACTGTATGGTTGGGTAAATTCTTAGGCGTAACCAAGGTATATCCTTGGTCTCTATCTCACTCATTACGTTATCACCCTACTCGGGTTAGCCTCCGTATCGAATTAGAAAATGGCATCCCCAGTTGCCCCCAAATACTTCAAACTAGTTTTGACTCGAAAACTTCATGCATTAAGTTTGCATTTGCTCTGGCTCCATAGAAGTCAACAGGCAAACAGCATTATGAGTACAGATCCGAAAGCGCAAAATTCTGCACCTAATTTTCGGCAACTCAGTGCACCAAGGCAGTTTCTGGTTTCATTGCTAGGGATATCATATGTAATCAAAACTCCGAGCAGATGAAGCATGATAGCGTTCTGTGCGTGCATGCGATTCTCGGCTTGGGGAAAGACAATAGAATTTGGAGCCTCAACTACTCCGTCGGTCACTTCCACTCCTCTTTCTGCTCGTAGACAATGCATGAAATAGGCTTCCGGCCCTGCTATCTTCATTAGATTTTCATCAACCTTGCTGATACCCGCCTGCTGGTGATTTCAACCCGGTCGAAATGAAAAAGAGCGTCCCGCACTAGCAACTTAGAGGTCAACTATTCCCAATACATACAATCAATTTAAATCAAACTATTCGGCTTTGTCTTCCTGCAACGTATCCATGATTATGTCCGGTGGTTCCTTAAACCACGACACCTCAGCTTGTCTTCCAATTCCTGATCGAGCTAAACTGTGGGCAACGTTATTGGCCTCGCGAGGAACAAAATTCAGTTTAACTTCAGATATCACCTCTCTGCCCTCTGGAAAAAGAGACTGGATGAATAACACAGCCTTTCTGCCGCCAAAAGTTGGGCCTGTAACGGTTCGTATACATGTTCGACGGCTGCGGAACAAGCAGCCACAAAAATCTCCTGCATCATCTCGGACAATTACACCTATTCCTCCTCTTCTCGTCCGTTCGTCCCACGCACCATCGAAGTTTGCACTTTAGCCACCCCAAGTTTGGTGATGACCATCGTTGTTTGGCATCGCCGTGGCTCCTCTTTGTGGGCGAATGCCATTGCTTATAAGACTGCAGCCAACCTTCCGCATTCACCACAAGCTCTCTTGGTGTAGTTGTTTTGCCTATCCACAATACATCATTGCTGCTTTTCCAAATAATCCATATTAGTATCGGAGCCAGCCTCTAGATTTCAGGGCATGTGCGAAAGTGAAAAAAGTACTAAGAATTTAATTTAATTTTTTTTTATATTTTTTTGTTCAAAATAATAATTTTAGTTTTCAATTGAGTTTCTATAAATTCTAATAGCACAAACAAATTTAACAAATCAACAAGTGAAAAGGTGGCGTATTGTTTTTCCTGTTGGAGATGAGATGAGTTTCGAACCCATCCCCTAAGCCAATGTAAAGAAGCAATAATTCCATTTGCACTAAGACTTCAGTTTGTAATATTTTACACATACTATTATATATAAGTAAATGCATGCAAAATTGAAAAATCGGTGCCCTTTCGATTTGGGGGTCCTGTGCGATAGTACGACTTGCACCCCCTTAGCGCCGGCCCTGATTAGTATCAAAATCAAATCAAATGTTTTCTTCGATGCTGTCCGTGCTAGCTGGGAGATCCAATCCCGAAGGCTTAAATTATGTGAATTGTGTGTTCTCGAACCCAGACTAGAGAATCACATAGCCGATGCCATAAAGCTGTCTCTTAATACATGCACTATAGTTTCTGGGTAGCATCCACATAGTAGACAATCATCATGTCGGATTATCCTTCTTTTCATAAGTTTTGTCCGAGAAGGTACTTTTTAGGATCAGGGCCCCCAAAGTGTTAAAGTCGTGACCCTCACAAGAGGTTGTTCTGGTTACTTACCGGGTAACAAGATATATGTGTTTCATCATAAGTTTGGTTATGTCCATGAGGGTGGAGGAGTTCTCATTAATAATGTAGAGTTTACATAATATAAAGATTCAAGCACAATCATCATTAGTGAGTTCTAATAATGAATTAGGTATAATAATGGCATTAGGGATTAATTGTAGGAGAATGATCTCCTCCTACAGTTGAGGAGAGTCGCATGCTTTCGTCTGTAATCGATGTGCGACTCTAGGAGCTTTATTCTGATGTTGAGACGTGTCGCGTCGTGGTTGGCCTCTTAGTTGGAGAGAAATTCTTGTGCTTTGGCAGGGGTGCCTCAACACGAGTCCTTTAGTGGGTCCCTAAGGACATAAAATTGACCCGTGCTTGGTAATTTCGGGATTAGTGAAGTATGGTACAAACAACCACAAAAACTAAAAATTTTCAATAAATCCCCGTCCAATAATCAAATTCTTACCATCATGCAAACCTTTCTATATGTTCTAGTTTGCTGAATAGAAAGACGTTTGAACTTCTTGTGAATGTGATTCCCTATATGGAGTGAAGGATTTGTAGAGAAATCGGCGATTTCTAGCTTAAAGCAGTTTTTTTTCTTCTGTTGATAATGAAGCTATGATGGAGCGTTTTTCAAAATATGAAAACATGTCGTTGACTATTGTAACTTGTATTGTCATTTGTTTTATAAGTTATGAATAATGGAACTATGATTTAATTTTTAAGGTTATTATGTGTCTAAGAAATGTTTGTGAACTTTTCCATGTGACTCTCCGAATAATTTTTCCTGGATCCACCACTTCACACAACAACATAAATCTTTTTCTTTTTAAAAAAGAGGGATAACTGGTGGTAAGCTACGGTTATCCACCACTTTTAGGCCCGGAGAGGATATGGGGAATTTCACCATGCCCGTAGCCAAGGTCAAGCAAACTCACCAACTCGGAGCATCGAACCCGGAACCTCCCACATTTTCTTTGTCTTTTTGAGGAGTTGCATTCCGCACCCTTACCGCTGGGCCACTTGCTGTGGTTACACAACAACATAAATCAAAACAAAGAAAATGTTTTAAATACCTTAACGCTTGGGTTGATTCGATGGAGAGAGAGAGAGCAACGAAAATTTTCTCCGGCGTTTCACGTTCTCTCTATATGCTTCGGCATTATTTTTTTATCTTTTATCTTTTAATTGGGTGGTAAAACAAATTTTCAGACTAATAGTTAATTGGAAATTAACTTTTTTGTTTACACATTATTTGCAACATATTAAAACAAAATGTCTACTAGTGCTTCTAATATTTAGTTCTCAAGTGTTTTGGCTCTAAACGACCTCATACTTATTTTTAATTTTTTTTCTCTTTAAAATGACCTAATACCTTATTAAAAAAAAAAAATATATATATATATATATATATATGATGGGCTCTTGCAAGCAAAACTACCAAGCATTTGGGTCTCAATGCTTATCGTCTAGTGTCAATAATTGCAAAATAACAATAAGTTATGTACACTAACTTAAACGCGAGGAAAACTATACTTATTAGAACATATTTGCTCCTCTTATATGGTGTACGACAATCATTCCGCGCCCTTACCGCTTTTAAAAATTATAATAATTTTAGCCGTTGGATCAAATTTCAAGGATCCAGATCATTTGATCCGTAAGATTTGGTGGAAAGAGATCCGGTGGCTGTTACTTTTCTTGATTATAATTTGTGTCACCCACTTTCTAATATTATTCTTAAATGGAGATTAAGTGCTCGTTTGGATGTGCTAGTCTAGAAAGCGCTTTTACTCACTAGCGCTTTTGTTTGTAGCACTTTTGCGTGACGCTTTTATGAGGAAGCAGTTTGTTGTTTGGCATGCAACCACTAAGTGCTTTTTGTATTGTATAGAAGCGTTTTTTATATTAAATAGAGTGTTTGGTTGTCAAATAAAAAAGCGCTTTTCCTTAATAATTCTCAACAATTTTTTCATAAGTATTTTTTCGTTGTATATAATTAGCATACAACTTGATTAAAGTGTTGATGAAAATTCAATTAAAAAAAATAATGATCATTAACAAAATGATACATACTTATTAAGAATATATGTTTGTTTCTTTAAAAAAAAATACATTATATTTGCATGACAATTAAATGTGAAATAAGTATTAACTAGATATAAGAAGATTAGCAATTCTTTCTCGTTCAACATCTAACTCTCGCCTATGAGTAAAATTTTCATCAACAATCTCTTCATCTCTATGATCTTCCTCATGTCCAGGCAGAAGTAGCTCATCATCGTCATACGGTTGGAACTCTTGATCTGTCATGGAATGATTTCTAATAAAATTATGCTAGGCCATTGAAGTAACAACAATTTGTACCTATTTTTCAAAAGGGAAGTTACGCATGAGACGAATCATTGTCCATCTATTTTTCCAAACACCAAAAGTTCTTTCTATTGTGCACCTTAGGGATGAATGCCTCTGATTAAATATCTCTTTTTTCCCTCTTGGCTAGCTTCCACCTCGAAACTCAGGAAGATGATTGTTCACCCTTATAAGGTCTAACAAGGGCAAGATTCCTGATGGGGATCTTCATATTATCATGGAAGCTATAATAATCTATATGCATGTTCGACTAATAATTAGTTATGACTTGTGGGCTAATAATAATCTATATGTATGTTCGACTCAAAGGATATGAAACCTTCTTGTTTGAATGACTTTGTGTATTGCGTTACTATTTTAAAGATCCATAAAATGCTACAGATAATAATAAGAGGGATGGAGAGGAAGATATGGAGACCAAGTGGATTGCTCTAGCCTCCAAAATAATCTGAAAATAAAAAAAACCTTTTGCGGTTTCAATGTGCAACCCTAGAAAAAATTGGTGATGGTAGTTTTGATGATTTTATAAAGTGGAATATCATTTTAGACTTTGCAAATTAAAAAAATAGGGATAATTTTGGAACTGAAAAAAAATCAGTAAAGGGAGCAAAGTGCTTCCCTTATTTTCTTTGTGCAGCACTTTTAGGAGGAAGCACCTAGGAGGTGCTTCTTAGAAAATGCTTCTTAGTGCTTCTACTTCTAGCTAAAAGCACTTTCAAAATGTTTGCCAAATGACCATTTATTTAAACTGAAGCGCTTTTACTCATTAGGAAGCGCTTTTGGCTCTTACAAAAGCACAATCAAACGAGCCCTAACTTTTTAACAACATAGATCAAATCCAGGCCATCAAATGTAAAACAACAGAGATTAAGCCTCGACACAAAATGCAAACATTAATCACTCATCAATATTTTAAGCGGCAATTTTGATGTCGACAACGTTGCTCTCATCAGCAGCCTCAGTTTTCTCGGCCGGAATCGGAATCAATCCCTTTGCCCGGCACGTATCAATAGCCCCCACAAACATGTCCTCGAAGCTGTACTTGAACTCAAACCCTATGTCCCTCAACTTCTTTGAAGAAAAATGAATAGTATCTAAGTTGTCGTCAATGCCCTCGAACCTGCATTGCATTAGGGTTTAGTTAACAATTATTATATGCGTAACAAAGAATTGATTAGTTAACTTATCTTAAGGGTTAGGAGGGATTAATTAGCAATTACTTTGTGGGAATATTGTACGCAGGGTATTTTTCTCTGAGCATTTTTACAAGGTCATGAATTGTTGCATCATGTGACGAACAAATATAACGGCCCTCAGCTTTCGGATGCTCATACAAATAGATGTGAGAGTGGCAGAGGTCGTCCAAGTGAACATACTGCCCCTGCTTGATGATGCCATAATGTGATTTAGTTCCTGAAATAATTAAATAATTTGATGTTAATTACATAGGTTAATAATTAACAATAGAACTATACAACATTTATTTCTTTTATTCGAGTGATATTTTAATTTTACGTGTGATTGGTGAAAGTCCAGTGATGAGGCTTGGTGGCATGGATGGCATGAGAAATGGACCAATCACAAGAGTTGGGATAATGGTGATGAAATCAATGTTGTTTTCTTTGGCATACTTCCATGCAGCTTGCTCAGCTAGAGTCTTGGAAACGAAGTACATCTGAACAAAGTAGGTTAAAATTAGAATATATATTGTTCGTGACTTTTACTTTGAAATACCAATAACAAATCGGTTATGTTTACTTACCCAACCAGTCATCTTGACGGAGAGGCAAAATTCAACGTCGCTCCAGTTGGATTCGTCGTAAACCGGCTTTTTGTGCTCTTCCATAATAACGGTTCCTGCTGAGGATGTGAAGACCAACCTTCGAACTGTTTTAACTTTCTGGCATGCCTTCAGGATGTCCAAAAGTCCATTGATTGTTGGCTTGATCACTTCATTCTGTCAAACCATACAAAATTTAGTTTTCTTTTATCTTATTCTTGTTTTAGTTACCACTTCTCAGTACTTAATCTTTTGATACGAGTTTAAATTTCCCTATTCGTATTGATTCTGTCATATGTGATATAGGTATTAATCTTCTATGTTGGGTGGTTTCTTATAGGTTTTTTGCTTTCAATTATGCTGCAGATGCTGCCTGCACTATTCTACGGGTTATCAGGTAATAGATATTAACTAATTATTTGTCAGTACTTTTCCTAGTTTTGCAGTACCCAAATTTGGCATTCACTTAACTTTTAAATGTTAACATTCAATATAATGTCGATTTGGACTATCGTAAAGGAGGACTTTGTGAGTTAACATTCAATATAATGTCTAAGTATATTGGGATTGGAGGAATATGAACTTAGAAAGGGATTAGGCTCTTTGTAATGGGAAAGTATTAGATATAACTACATGCTTTCTTGTTGACAAATTGGTTAAGTTTTCATTGTTTATTGTAATACTATGGTGTTATTGCAGCCCTTCCCCATTTTCTACTATGGTGCTATATCATCCAAGGTTTGAAGTCGCAACTGATGGTCCTCGGTAAGCCACTAAATTCTTCTCCTCTTGCCCCATGACACAAGCTCCTGCATATTTGGTGTTATTAGATTTTTGAAGGCCATTTGATATAAATCTGGGAATGCTCATTTTCTTTCATGGAAATAAAGCTGGGAATGCCCTTTCCTCATGACACAAGCTCTTGCATAATGCTACATGGCAGCCCGACTTTAAGGAATGACAGTAGGATAATTTTATTGTGTGACATGCTTTAATTTGTATAAGCACTAGTATATGTATCATTTTTTCTTTATGCGTGCATGCATGCATGCATGCATGATACCTCGGGGTCCTTGGACTCAAAGTCCATAGGTGTAGCAACATGGAACACTCCGGTGCAGCCTTGTATGGCTTCATCAAAGCTTCCCTCGTCCGCCAGGTCCGCCTTCCACAGCGTCAGGTGCGTCTCCGCCTTCGGCAAGTCCAACAGATGCTTCACCTTCTTCTGATTCGCTGCAGTCCATTAATAAAATTACAAAACATTAACTCTAATCAAATACTTATGAAAGCCGAAAAGTCAAAAAGCAAAATGTAGGATATATAGACGTACTGGGGTCACGCACGGTGGCGCGGACGGTGTAACCGCGCTCGAGGAGTCTCATGACAAGCCAGGAGCCGATGAAACCGGACGCGCCAGTGACACAAACGGATTCAGACTTCGATCCCATATCTTCTGTTGAATCTGTGTACGTGCTTACGGAAATATATTTCACTAAAGTTGGAAAATAGAAACTCGGAAGAATATCCAAAAGAGAGCGTATGGTGCTCAGTGAAGAGTTGCTAGTTTATAAATGTTGGCGAGGGAGGACTGCTACCCCCCAGCTACCACCGGCAGCCTAACCCGCTCCCGCACGCGTTTTCTCTTGTATCTCAGCTTCAGCGTGGCATCACGTGCGTGGTTGTTGATTTTCTAGTTCTTCGACTTGTTGGCTTATATGGTGTAGGATTCATCTTATGGGATAACGCACATGAGGAATGAAAATCAGTAGATATTCATACTAGAATATACTTGGGATTTTCATGGGCTTTTTAGTCCTTGTACACTCTTCCCAACCACTATATAAGGAGACTTTGGGGAAGAGAGAAATAAGGGACACTTTGGATACGGTCCCTAATTATGAATATTCTTTGACTGAAACCTTGTTGGTTTTCAATTTTTTATCGAAGTCTTTGAAATTAATGTGATAATGTATTTCTATGTAGGTTACTATATTTTTAAAATTAAAAATTGAAATTTATAGTTGTTTGTATTAATGAGATTTTAAATAAAAAAAACCCATCACTTGTGGATTAAAATTATTAAAATGTAAATTATACTCTCCAATATTGTGTGTGTGTGTTTATGTATGTATATAAACATGGGTATATTCATTAAAATTAACAAAAAACATTATTGTACCAAAATGTGGGGTGATCAGGTCTATGATAGTGCAGACAAATCTTCCCATATCTTTTTGGGGTGATGCATTATTGATTGCGCTGTATATACTTTACTGTGTGCCTTCAAAGGCAGTTCACTCAATGCAACACCCACTCCCGGCCCTTCCATGGAGGATTTCTAAGCTTGGAGGGTCATGTGACCCACCTTGCCCCAACGTGAATCCGCCTCTGTACACTATTATATATATTATTAAGACTTAAAAATCATGCTACCATCAGTCGTCTACACCCGCTTAAATATTTTCTTATTAATCATGAATGTAAGAGGCTCGCATCTTATCATCGATTAGAAACTATTTGTTTATATATATGCATCAACGATTGATCTTAATAACATTTAAGCATGGTTGCGACAAACCTTCCATTCAATTGCATGTGAGATTCCATCAAATTCATGCCACCTAAGTTATGGTTCCTATTTTATGGACCACTGTTAGTCTATTTCTATATAATTGGCCATCAGACATGGATATCTAACCTCTCATCCTTTCTGTTTGGCCTCACGAACCATAACGTAGGCTAATAGTGGTCCTCAACCTATGTTCTTTAACCTATTTTTTTCCCCTCTAAAAGATATTTTAGCTAGACGATGAATATGAGAATGATTTCTCCTTCGAATTGTCACTTGTGCACTTGGAGGAGTTATCAAATTATTAAGACATCATACATTTGTAAGGTTTATTACAGGATGAAACACATTAATGCTTAACAGTTGTTCACATATCATGCAGTGGTGGATCTAGAATTTGAACTTTGGGGGGATCTAGTGTTAAATACAAGTTTTTTTAGGCCATCTCCAACTAAAGGAGGGCCAGAGTGCTCGTTTTAACCCTTTGGTTCTCCAAGAAATTAATATTTTAATGAATAGTGCAAGGTTATATTTTTTACCATCTCCAACAGAGTGGCCAAAGGGCCATAGGCCAAACATAGCCATGTGAAAAAAAACCATCTCCAACCGAGGGCCAGACATAATTTATTATTTAAATTTAAAAACTACAACAACTTAAATTTAAAAGCTACAAATTAAATTTAAAAAGGGACACTTTGGATGCGGTTCCTAACTATGAATATTCTTTGACTGAAATCTTGTTGGTTTTCAATTTTTTATCGAAGTCCTTGAAATTAATGTGATAATGTATTTCTATGTAGGTTACTATATTTTTTAAATTAAAAATTGAAATTTATAGTTGTTTGTATTAATGAGATTTTAAATAAATAAAAAACCCATCACTTGTGGATTAAAATTATTAAAATGTAAATTATAATCTCCAATATTGTGTGTGTGTGTGTGTGTTTATGTATGTATATAAACATGGGTACATTCATTAAAATTAACAAAAAAAATTATTGTACCAAAATATGGGTACATTCTTCAAAACCACGTAAAAATAATAGATATTAGGCTTAATAACATTAGTAAATTTCTTTGATTAAACTTGACATGGATACATTCTCAAATCAAGAAAAATAATGTACCCATATAAGTTTCAAAATGGATTAGAAAAAAAATTGAATAGATTTTATATTAAAAAAAGGGTACATTTTACTACAACAAATTGGTATATTTAAGAATGAGTACATTTTAAGATTAAAAAAATTGAAAAATTACATGAATGGGTACATATAAGATTAAAGAATTGGAAACCATTTTTTATAAAAAATTAAGGGGTACAAACTTATTCTATTTTTTTTTATTTTGGAAATGTTTTGAATTGAAAATTAGTTAGGAGTTTAATAAAGGTCTGAGTATTAAAATCCTAAATCAATTATTAATTTTTATTTTAAAAATTATGTAACTGACATGTAAATTCATTATTGCATTAATGCTAGGGATCTTGATCAGAATCTGAAAACTAATAAGGTTTCAATCAAAGAACATTAGTAACTAAAGACCGGATACTAATTTTTCCATTTTAAAACTACAACAACTTAATGTTGTATCATGTTACTTAATGTTCTTTAATGTTGTTTAAAGGCTTAGGAAGTTATAGGAAAAAATATATATAATTTTTAAAAAAAATTGTAAAAAAAAAAAAAATCTGTAAAAAAAAAAAATCATATATAACGGCTAGCTAACGTCAGCTAGCCGTTGCATTCAAATTTGTGGCTCAGCCTAGGGTTGGCCCTTTGACCCTTTTTTGTCCCGTGGGCCCATGAGCCCTTTGGCCTTGTCCTCGGTTGGAGACGGTTTTCAGGCTATTTTCGGCCCTCTGGACCATTCGGTTGGAGATGGCCTTAGATAGGAACAGAGTGCGAAGTGCACAAAATAAATTAGTTTATTCACTTGGTGGACTTGTTGTGCAATTGTCAACAAATATCCGCAAATGCCGAAGCAATCTGATGAGTGATATAGAGAGAATTTGTCGAGTGTTGTCGATACACCATGTCGTGTGTTGTCGACGCACCATGTCGAGATATGCCTAGCATGCAGATGATGCATTACATCAAGCATTTAGTAGGCACAAAAGAGACCCGTACCAAATATTTGGAGGGTCCTCGAAAGACATTCACATGTATATTTTCTAAACTCAGTGGACCTGAGACCACCTTGGCCCTTACTTCCATCCTGCCCTGATGTCATGTCTACAATTACATCAAGGTTGTAGTTTTCGTTACATTATTTGCAATTTAAATAGTACTAAACATTAACCTAAAACAATTTAGAATTTCTATCATGTGTCACTAGTTATCAAATTTGGTCTATGTCATCTTTTACCTGAATTGAACACCACAAAAGTTATTTCTCTTCGTATAAAACTTGATTGAGAAGTACGCGCGTATGAAAAAATCTTGAGCATGGATTTCTCCATGCATGAGTTTGCTCACCACCAAAAAAAAAAAAAAAAAAAAAAAAAAAAAAGGCTTAAGGTAGGACATGTCCAAGCACTCCACAAAAATAGGCTTGCTGCATGAGTTTGATCACCACCAAAAAAAAAAAAAAAAAAAAAAAGGCTTAGGTAGGACATGTCCAAGCACTCCACAAAACTAGGCTTAGAGATTATATTTTCAGATTATATGATGGAATTATTGATGGTTGAATTTTTTATTTTTTCAAATCAAATAATGTGATTATTGATGGTTTAATTTTTTTAATTATCTAAAAATAAAAATTTAATCATCAACTGCCACATCATGTGATCTACAAAATATAGTTTAACTAGATGGTCTGTATAGTATCATCCATAACAATTTGTTAATCATTTTTTAGCATAAGACATGATTGACTTCAGGTAGCACACATCACCGCAAAAGTGCATGCATGAATATTACGTGTTAAACCATCTTCAATGGAGATGTCAAATTAAAATGTTAAATTTTATTTTTATATCTGGTGTGGCAAAATAACATGTTCTAAAGTCTCTTAATACCAATCGGAATGTCAAATATAAGTTTTTTGACTGTTTAAAAAATCAACCAAGTTAGAAATTAATAATAAATTAATTAATACGCAAAGAAAAATCTAGAAATATGTGGGCCCAACATTAAAATAAAACAAAAGAAATTTTGACATTGCATTCAAAATTGGTAGCAAAGTGGAGAATGTCAATCCATGCAAGATTTTGGCATTCTTTTAGAACCAGAACACCTTTTTTTTAATTTTTTTTTAATTTTTTTTTTTTATCAAAACAATCCAGTAAGATTTTCAGATGCTCGTAGACGCTAATTAAAAAAAGGTCAATAGCCATAGATGCACCTACATGCATGTTTATATGTGGGTGAAGCTAGAGATACCATCTATTAGAACTATATTGTAGACCACATAATATTGCGGGTGATTTTTTTGTTTTTTGTTTTGAACAAAATGATATTATCTAAACTAAGGGGGTGGAGAGTAGGTTAAGCTTCAAATTGGGCTAGCCATAATAATGTAGTTCAAATTCGCCTTTGGCGAGAACGAACCTAAGACTTCTTACTTTACAAGTAAAGAGGAATATCACTAAACCGTAATACTAGTGAAAAGGAACCTAAGCTGTTTAAACTAAGTGAAGAGAAACCTAAGATGTTTAAACTTCTTTAAATCATTAAACAAAATAAATTTAATCGTCAACCGACACATTACATGCTCTACAAAATAAACTAAAAACTTAATTTTTTTTTAGTATTTTCCTTTTACGATTGAGCGTCCCAAAATAGATAGAAACTAGATATTGCTGTCCGCGCGATGCTGCGAGATTAAAAATTGTAAGAGATTATACTTGAAAAATCTAAAAAATTGAGTCATAGAAGATCAACATTATTTACATCGAAATCATTAGGAAGATTTTTTCATACAAAAAATTTAATCGATACAATCCACATACAAAAAAATCGTAAAACTCTTGGCTATCTACCTAAAAAATGAAAAAATAGATCTAGACCTTCCTCTAGATTGTGGTTTTTGATCGATAGTAGAACTTATATACAAAAGATTACGAAACGTTGGGTTATTTGCATACAAAAAATATTAGGAAATGTTGTTTCATTTACCTTGAGAAAATATGACCGAAATTGTTCTGGAGCACCAAAAGTTTCCCTCCACTACTATTGATTGTCAAGAAAGCAGCCTAGGCAAAGAAATAAAATGAAATTACATGCAATTATTTTATACCCCAACAAATTTATACTATAAATAAAATCAGAATAAAGTCTGATCACCTAGTCTTTTTCTTTTTTTTGTTGGGGGGGGGGTCTTTTTCTTTTTTGTTGGTATATATATATATTTCAACACGTGTTGTGGGGGGTCGTTTCCTTTTTGTTGGTATATATATATATTTCAACACGTGTTGTGGGGGGTCGTTTTCTTTTTGTTGGTATATATATATTTCAACACGTGTTGTGGGGGGTCTTTTCTTTTTTGTTGGTGTATATATATTTCAACACGTGTTGAACTCAGTATTATAAGGACTGCAATAATGCAGAGTCTAGGCCCAGGCCTGGCCAATCCATTTGAAGTAGGACAAGAATTGTAATCCCTCTTTGTTTCTCGTGCCCTTCTATTTTGTGTGATCACAGTTAAGTCACGTTAATATTTTATATTATTTTTTTTTATAGAGATAATAAGATAAAAATAAATAGTAATATAAAATGTTGACGTGGTTTAACCGTGACCACACAAATAAGAGAGCATGGAAGGGCATGGAAGGGCACGAGAACAAGGAGGGCAAACAATCATTGACCTTTAAAGTAAACAGAACCTTGTCCAGGGGCCCAAAATTTATGTCATGCTCACGTCTCAAAATTCGTTTGGAATTACTTTTAAAATGATTGAAACTAATTTTTAGTAAAGATTCAAGTGGATTTTGAAAAGACACTTTAAAGGTTTTTAGGAAGACGCACAAAATATGTGTTTCTTCAATAAACACTTTTAATCATCTTAAAAGCAGCTTCAAACGAGCTCATTCGTAAACTTCTCATAATCCGAAAATTCCATAGAACAAATTGCTAAATTAAACGGTTGATTATGCACTTAAGAATTCAAAGAAAGTTAATGATTGGATGTGAGTTTGAGCATCAACACAAGGAGTTTTTCTTTTTTTGGATCACCGTCATATGATGATGCCACCACACATGAACAACTGAATTCAGCTAAAGACAACACACAAATAATTTTCCTAATAACACTGTAACGTAGTGTTGCTATCACACACTCGGCCGCAATGTCGGCCATTTCGGGTCTTGTTTGTATTATTTTTGCATGGGGACTTTGAATTGAACTCTTTCGTAGTGGGTTTCGGTTGGTGGGGTGCATGATCTTGCATGAGAATCCAAAAATCACAAATGGGTCCTCTAAAATTTGAGTCGGCAAACTCCAGAAATAGTTCATCCCATAAAAACCTGTAAAATGACTTGAAAGAGCACCGAATATTATCTTTTCTGTTTTCGTCTACTCTTTTCGTGTTTGAATTTCTTTCTCGAGTTTGTTTGTATATAATAAAATAAATATTATCTTTTCTGTTTCCGTTTAGTCTATTCATATTTAAATTTCTCTGGAGTTTTTTTTATATATAATAAATAAAAAGTTTGTGTTCTTCTTGTGTGTGGCCTCAGAAACACTACTAGAATTCTATCTATAGGACACCGATTTTTGCCCACTAGAAAAAATCAGTGTGCCTTTCTCACTTTGTATGCACTGACATATATAATTCGTGGCCATTGGTAAGCGGACACGGAAAAACGGTGTGGATAGCCAAATTATAATTTTTCAACTGGATTTTTACATATTTTATATATTATTTTGGTGGCAACTTGTAATTTTCTACATCGAAGTGTGTGCACTGTTGCTAACTTTTACTCTACAGATTTACCTCAACCTTAAGTTTCAGGAAGTTTTAACTAAAAGTCCGCAGTACTGTTCATTTTAACGAAAAATCACATTTTTATACTAAAAAGTCAAACCTGATATTATTCATTTTATTCTATATTTTGTCATGTATTTTGTTAAAACTCAAAGGATTTGTATTATTCCCCTGTTTTTAAAATTATTTTTTTGAAAAATTTTGATGGGTTTTTCTTATTGTTTTCTTCGATTGTTCTATTGGGTTCTGATTTTTATCTCTGCATCCTTTTGTTCTATTGTTCTATTGGGTTTTGATGGGTTTTTCTTATTGTTCTGAAAATTTTGATGGGCTTGTCATCTCAGTGCTTACTGAAACCTCCAGTAAAAGAAATAACAATACCAACAGACCTGAAGCTCCACAGTGACATGCGGGCAATAGAGCGAGCAGAGTTTGACCATCAGGTGATTTTGAATACTTCATACTTAAGAATATGCGCTTTGTCTCTATATTTTCAATCACTCTCAGCTTAGTAGTGCATATAAACTCTGTTTGAAAAAATTGTTTCAGGTAGCATTTGGGAAATAAGTTTTGACTCAACTTTGTAGAATTAACTTTGTGACATCATCCTAACATGTAAATTACTTGTGGGGACAAATTTTGTAGTATAAACGTTTATGTTTGTATCGTAACATGGAATGACAATCTTAACATGAAATGAGCAACTGTGAGATATCTGTAAGGACAACTTCATGAAGTTGCTCTTCTTAAATATGTCGCTTTGGAGATAACAGATGTATATAAGTGTTGGTATGTTTGGGCACGTGACAACAAATTGCCTTTCTGAATTTGGTTTTTATGTGTGTGCACCAGTGTTCTAAAAAACGCCCTAGGCGGCCGCCTAGCAACCGAGGCATTTTTGGGCAAATCGTGCGGAAAAATCGGGTTGGGCCTAGGCGGGCTAGGCGGGCTAGGCGGTCCTAGGCGGTCCTAGGAGGTTTTTTTATTTTTATTTTTTATTAATTACGTGCTTTTTTCTTTTTTGGTTTCATGGTGGTATACTTATGGAAATGGTGTATCTAATTTGCAAATGATGAATTTACTACAAGTTTATCCAATACTTATGGAAATAGTGTACCTAATTTGCATTTTATCATTATTTTATTATTCACACAAGTATAGTTTTTTTTTTAGGTGTCAATATGCACTTATTTACAAGATATACAAGAAATTTACCTAAATCCGCCTAGGCGCCGCCCCGCCGCCTAGACGCTAGCCCGCCACACAACTATCGCCTAGCGTTTTTTAGAACCTTGGTGTGCACCCATCAGGTGGCAAAGAAGATGAGCCTGTTTGAGCAATACAAGGTGGAAAGAGAAAGACCGCTGAAGGTAAAAGAGTTATTGCACTTGATGAGCAATTCAGTTATTGAGATGATTAAGCTCTTGGAAACAAAGGGTTCGAAGACTTTTTAAAGTTTGGTTCCGACATTTGTACAAAATTGTATAAAATATCAGTTATGCAAATTTATAGTTGTATTCTTATATTTTCATGATATAACAATTTGTTTTCACACCAAAAATAGAAAAAGAAATATGATACTCCAATTTGGATGCGCACACAGGGCATCCTTTTTTTAAATATTATTTTACAACTTTGCCACCGGTGTGAATTAGGGTGGCACTGCAGGAAAGACACCAATGCAATATTGGTAGCCATTGTAACAATAGAGTCCTCTACATAGGCCACACTCTAATTTGGTGGCTGCTTGGTGGCCATTGAGGTTTGCCTCCAATGCGAGTGGCTACATGCCACAATAGGTACCAATGAACCAGGGTGGCTTTTAGCCAAATTTCTAGTAGTGAAAAAAAGGCATAATAGTTTGCATGATTACAATTTACGTTACGTGTTACAACTTATTCAAATGACATAATTTGCAACATGTAATGAAATTGTAATCATGTAACATTGCTGTCAGTGGAGAGGGATTTGCTTTGAACAAGTTTCATACTATTTTTCTCTATATATCTCTCGTCTCGTTGCATAAAAGAAAAGAATATGAAATTGGTGCAAGTTTTACGTCTGCATTCGCAATAAAATTATGCCCCTTGAATCTATATATTGTCTCGAGTTACAAAACTCATATACTAAAAGTCTAAAATTACGATGCAGACCTGTGGTTAGTCAACTTGGTTAGAGATGTTTCGATTAGAATATGTGACCATAAGATGATGGCTTAGAGTAAAATGGGATAGATGAAAATCTAAGAAGACTTTAAATAGACTATAAGAAAAAAGATATGTAGTACTTGGTGTTAACAGAAAGCCAAGTGTACGTTCTAGAGTTCATACAGACGATTCCACTTAGTGGGATACAAAAAAAGTTATGTGATTTGATCCAAATGAGAAGCTTCCTCGTCAGTGGTAGAGCCAGGATTTCAAATAATGGTGTCATGATTTCGGCCAAAAAAACTTTGTTGGACCATTTCGTCGAGCACTAGTAGGAACGTGTCGATTCCTGCCAACACCTGTTGAAGGCTTAATGCTAACATATGTCAACAACTACTATGATATGTAGAGGCTTGTCAAGGGTGGCTACATGAAACTGTAGAGTAATGTTGAAGACGGCAAAGATTTGTCAACTAAGGCACTTTATTGAGCACTTGGTGAGCACAATAAAGTCGCACACCAGGAGAGAGAAAAGGAAGCCAGGGATGATAAGAAAAAATAGAAGTAGGAAGTTATAATTTAGCTTGTCCTAATTGTTTATATGGTCAAATACAATGCACATACAAATATACATCGGATTTTTAATGTTATTGAGGTCTTTTTTTCGGGTTTCCTCTCCAGGAGGCTTGGAATAGATTCAACGTAGAAGAGCGGTACTTTTTTTTTTTTGTATGTACAGAGGAGCAAATAAAGTATTACTTATTGGAATAAATCAAATATTTTCTAACATTGAACCCTAGAACACATTATAGTTTTTAGTTACTTAGATGAAGCTAACCTGCAGAAGACATGGTCGTGCTTCAAAGAGACTCTTTTACTCACTAGAGACCTGAATATTCTTATGGTGATAGTCCCAAATCGAAGAAGAATTTCTCAGTGAGCAGCGAATCCTTTTTATAGAGTTAGTGTTCCCCAACTTCCATCTATTGTGGAAGATGGTTATTTCACTATTGCCTCTAATTCCATCGTGCATGTAGTGGACTTGATACGTGCTTCAAACCGTAAGCACTATGGATGAAGCTCAATTATAGGATATGGTTTTTCCTAGTATTTAAAAAACCCCAACTGACTTATAATTTCAAATATGATGACTCACTATTATCAATACTAGTTGAGTCCAATAAGGATTCCTACATTCTCCCACTTGGACTTAACTAGTCTTTGGATTTGAATCAACATATTGAATTATAAGTCACTTTAAGTGATCACAATGGGTTTTTTTTCACGCAATCCATATCTTATACACACCTACCAACAGTCCTATTTAAAACGAACTCCAGAAAACAATAAAAGTAAAGTACTACATGCACCTTGAAATCACGTTTTTAACAAGTCCTGATGTATAATGTCAATGGCATATACATATATATTCAATCCATATCATTTTATGCACTACAATTATCACACTCTTGCTTCGAACAACTAAACTTCAAATCCAGTTCAAGCTTCTTGTACACAACAAACTGTGTTCTTTGGAACAAACATCGATCACATGCATTTAGTGCTTCAAATAACTCTGTACATGCAGTCTAAATAACAATTAATACATAAGCTTGAAAGAAATTTGGAACATAACTTGCAGAAACACCTGCATGTCAATGATCATGATTTATCCAGCAACATTCTTCGCACTCCCACAGACCAGCTGAATCAAAGCTTTCATGTAACCCCATGCTTGTGATGTGTTCTTTAAACACTCCCACTGCTAAAGGCTTTGTTAAAGGATCAGCAATCATCCTTTGGGTATCAATGTGCTCCACTAATATGTCACCTTTCTTCACATGCTCCTTTATAGATAGATATTTGACATCCATCAAGCATGTTGCCTCAGATTTCTTATTATTCTTGGAGAAAAAATACAGCTGCCTTATTGTCAATGAATAACCAATGGTCTTGAAATTGAGTCCACTATTCTCATGAAAGTAATGATATTTTTCAACCACAACCCTTTCTTCGTTGCCTCAAATAAACCTATAAACTCAGCTTCCATAGTTGAGGTTGCCAAAGCCTTTTGTTTAACACTTTTCCAGGATATTGATGCACCTCCAAGTGTGAATACATAACCACTCGTGGATTTCCTATCATCCAAACATCCTGCAAAGTCGAAGTCCGTGTATCCTACTAGTTCAAGGTTCGCCACACTCATATAAACCAACATGTAGGATTTTGTTCTTTGTAAATATCTTAAGACCTTCTTAGCTGCAACCCAATGTTGTTCCCTAGATTAGCTTCGTACCTCCCCAATACACTAATTGCAAAGGCTAAATCAGGCCTTGTACAAACCTATGCATACATAAGGCTTCCCACCAATGAAGCATATGGTTTTGCGACATTCCATGTTTCTCCAGTTCATTATTTGGGCATTAAGATTTATTGAGCCTGTCTCCTTTCCCAATTGGTACTTCTCCATTTGAACAATGTTGCATGTTGAACCATTGCAGCACCTTTTCAATATATGACTTCTGTGAAAGTCCTAATAATTTTTTCGACCTGTCTCTCACAATTTCAATGCCCAATACAAAAGAAGCATTCCCCATATCCTTCATTTCAAAGGTTTTAGATAACAACCCTTTTGTCTCCAACAATATATTCATGCAATTACTAGCTAGAAGTATGTCATCCACGTACAAAATGAGAAAAACAAATTTCGAACCACATACCTTAACATATATGCAGTCATCAATTTTGTTATCAATAAAACCCATGGCAGTGACTTTTTATCAAACTTCATAAACCATTGTCTTGATGCTTGCTTTAAACCGTATATGGATTTGTTTAACTTACAAACCATATTCTCCTGCCCTTCTCTTACGAATCCCATAGGTTGTTGCATGTAAATCTCATCTTCCAACTCTCCACTAAGGAAAGTTGTCTTGACATCCATTTTATGGAGCTCAACATTGTGATGTGCAACGAATGACAAAATGATCCTGAAGCTGTCTTTGGTAGAAACTGGGGAAAAGGTTTCAGAATAGTCGATCCCTTCTGTTTGTGTGAAACATTTAGCTATGAGTCTCGCTTTATACCTCTCCACTTTACCATTCAAATGTCTTGGTTTTAAAGACCCATTTGCAGCCAATTGGCTTGACATTTAATGGTGCTTCCACCAAGGTCTACACGTTATTAGTTTGCATGGACCTTAGTTCATAAATCATTGCTTCTCTCCAATAGTTGGACTGTTGGGTCTCCATTGCTTCATAAAATGTCACTGGATCATCTTGCATGCCTTCACACATTTCTATTTCCTGAAGATACACCAAGTAGTCACTTGAGATGGCTGACTTTCTGGTTCTTGCTGGTAATACGCTTCTCTCCGTTGTGGCTTGTGGCTCAATTAATTCACTTGTGGGTTGTGATGAAGTTCCAATGTCAGGTTGCTCATTGTTTTCCATTGTTACTTGTTGCCCAGGTAACCCACCCAAGAGTTGCGATGAGGTCCCTACATGAAAATCTAAGCCTACCCCACTCAATGAATGATTAAAGTTATCAATATTAAACTCAATTTGTTGCTGAGTTATATTGATCACTCCACCATCATTTTCAGTTGTCTGGGTCCCAAATGTTCCACCATTATCAAACCATTCAATGTTATTATCAGGCAATACATTGCTAGTTTCTTCAAGGTTGAATCTCGATGCCTCCATGTCTAGTTCCAGTGAGCATTCCCCTTCTTCTATAAACTTAGCAACTCCAGTCTCAAATATTCTCATAGGAAAATCAGTAGAATAAAATCTATACCCTTTGGTCTTTTCAGGGAATCCCACGAAGTGACAAGAAATTGTCCTCAAGTTTAATTTCTTTTCTCTTGGGTTGTAAACTCTTGCTTCTGCACGACACCCCTAGATATGCAGATGATTAAGACTTGGTTTATGCCCTATCCATACCTCATAAGGAGTCTTACACACAACCTTTGTTGGGACTCTATTCAGGATATAGTTTGCCATTTGTAAAGCCTCTCCCCATAAGTATTATGGAAGTTTTGCACGACACATCATGCTCTTTACCATCTCTATCAGAGTCCTATTCCTTCTCTCAGCCACACCGTTTTATTGTGGTGTACCTGGAGATGTATAATGCTCTTGAATTCCACACTGCTCCAAATAGACTGCCAGAGGACCCTTTGCCTAACCAATCTCAGTGTACCTGCGATAATATTCCCCTCCTATATCTGACCTTAAAACTTTTATGGACAAATCCAATTGATTCTCAACTTCAGTTTTAAATTTTTTTAAACATTCAAACACTGAAGTCTTATCTTTGATCAAATAAAGATACGTGAACCTTGAGTAATCATCAATAAAAGTCACAAAATATATATTTCCACAAAGAGTTTTAATTGGGAAAGGTCCACACACGTCTGTATGGATTACTTCCAAAAGCTTTTGACTCCTTAATGAATTCTTTTTCTTGACTTTAGTTAGTTTACCTTTGCAACAATCAATACAATCCTTTAAATCACCAAAGTCCAAAGCTGGCAATATGTTGTCCTTTATTAATCTTTCCATTCTGACTTTTGAAATATGGCCTAATCGTTTATGCCACAACATGGCAGATGATTTATTTGATTGTAATCTTTTACTCGGCAAAAAGGTCTCAACATTCAAGCAATTTGAATTGGAAAAAAATGGAACACAACAACTGCCAAAGGTCATTTACTAAGAAGCAAATTCCAACAACAATGTTTGGATTATTTTTAATGGAAATTCTGATGCTTTCATTGTCACCAACGAAAGCATAACCAGATTTTACAAGCTTATATGTAGATATTAAATTCCTTCCTAACGAAGGTACATATAAAACATCAAACAACTCTAAAACATGACCACTTGACAGCTTCAACTTTAGACTCCATATAGCCTCCATTGCCACTTTATTTCCATTGCCAACATAAAGTTGAAAAACTTCATTTTTTGTTTTTGTAGTTCCTCTTTTGAACCCCTGTAGAGAATTGGTGATATGCACCGAACATCCAGTGTTAAACCACCAAGAATTTGGAGGGACTTCAACAAGATTAGTTTCAAAAAAACAAAAAATTTCAACAAAAGAAATACCTTTCATAATTTTCCAATTCTTGCATTTTTCACAATCTTTCTTCATGTGCCAAAATCTTTTGCAAAAATAACATTTGACAATGTCCATATTTTTCTTAGACATCTCAGGTCCCTTAGAGAAGGAGTCATTCATGGCAATATCATAAGAATTGAATGGCTTAGGGATCTTACCATATTGATACATAGGTTTCTTACCCCTATCTGCCTGCATGAAGTTGACATGGTTGATCATCTGGTTCTTCTTAATTCTTGCTTCCTCTTGAGCACAGATCGAGATGAGATCATCCAGCGTCCATTTCTCCTTTTGAGTGTTGTAGGAGACCTTCAATTGCTCAAAACTTGATGGCAGTGAATTAAGTGCCATATGAACGACAAAAGCATCGTCCATAGGCACCTCCAAGTCTTTGAGCTTTGAAGCAGTTTCCACCAGTTTAAGAATGTGCTTTCTCACACTCTTATTTTCTTCAAACTTGAGAGTGGTGAGAGTGGTCATCAAATTCCCATTTTAGCCTTTTCCGATTCCATGTACTTTGCCCCAATTGCCTCCATGAAGTCTTTGGCCTTGTCACCAGCAATAATTCCTTCACGCACAGTCTCACTCACGGTCCCATTCATGTCCATCAATGACATCCTATTAGCTTTCTCCCATTTCTCATGTTTCAGCCTTTGTTCAGCAGTTGAAACATCAGTGAGTGGTTATGGCTCTTCCTCCCCCAATGCCAAATCGAGGTCCATCAAGCCCAGGACAATCTCGATGTCTTGCTTCCATTTCTTGAGATTTCCTCCACTTAAAGGCTCAATCGAAGAGAAATTCATGGCTGAAGTGTTCACTGCAGAAGACATCTAATTATTGTTAGTAACTAACCAATGCATGTTACCACACTTATGAGCAAGAGGTACGGACTGCCATTGAAGGATAATCTTTTCATGCGTATATCTTAGGCCTTTGGACAAGAGTTTATGCTGAACAAAGACACCATGCGTGATTTAAATATCTTGCCTGCTCATACATACTTTCTTTTGAGAAAAATGTGGACGTTGCATGAATCTCATCAGTAGAGAATGAAATATATAATTTAAACAACTTAAATAATGCAAAAAGTGCATGATATATGAATTTAAAATTGCAGAACTCATCATACAGAAAAATTAAACACAAACATATTGGTTCCAGGGCTTGTTAGTCTGCTCCGATACCAAATGTTGGAATAAATCAAATATTTTCTAACATTGAACCCTAGAACACATAGTTTTTAATTACATAGATGAAGCTAACCTGTAGAAGACATGGTTGTATTTCAAAGACACTCTTCTACTCACTAGAGACCTGAATATTCTTATGTTGATAGTCCCAAATCGAAGAAGAATTTCTCTGTGAGCATGGAATCCTTTTTATAGAGTTAGTGTTCCCCAACTTCCATCTATCGTGGAAGATGGTTATTCCATTGTTGACTCTAATTCCATCGTGCATGTAGTGGACCTGATACGTGCTTCAAACCGCAAGCACTATGGATGAAGCTCCTCAATTATAGGATATGGTTTTTCCTAGTATTTAAAAAACCCCAGCTGACTTATAATTTCAAATATGCTGACACACTATTATCAATACTAGTTGAGTCTAATAAGGATTCCTACATTACTGTGATAGGTTCCTCTTGGAATAATTTATATAGCAATATTAGGAAATAGATTGTAGGCATTCTTTGTAAAAAATGGAAGTGTAATCCTATCATCGTCTTTACCCAGAAGTAAGAAAAATAGAAGGAGATAAGAAAATATCTGTCCTCATCCTCGTTTTGGTTCGTCCTTTTTTCGTCTTTCCCCGTGTGAGTCACTTAGATGTTATTTCTTTGGGTTGTGATCCTTATATGAAGGAGAAAACAACAGGCTAACGTCAAAGGAGTTGTCGGAGATAAAAGGTGATGAGAGCGAGAGAGAGAAAGACCGGGAATATAATAACGGTTACATCTAAGATTTGGCCGAACTATATAGTTGGGTAAATTCTTAGGCATAACCAAGGTATATCCTCGGTCTCTATCTCTTTCATTACGTTATCACCCTGCTAGGGTTAGCCTCCGTATCCAATTAGAAAATGGCATCCCCAGTTGCCCCCAAATACTTCAAACTAGTTATGACTCGAAAACTTCATCCATAGATGTCAACAAGCAAACAACATTATGAGTACAGATCCGAAAGCGCAAAATTCTGCACCTAATTTTCGGCTAAAAAGTGTCTCTAAACTTGAAACGTTCTTGTACTGTTGTCGATACAACTCAGTACACCAAGGCAGTTTCCGGTTTCATTGCTAGGGATATCATGTGTAATCAAACTCCGAGCAGATGAAGCATGATAGCGTTCTGTGCGTGCATTCGATTCTCGGCTTGGGGAAAGACGATAGAATTTGGAGCCTCAACTACTCCGTCGGTCACTTCCACTCCTCTTTCTGCTGGTAAACAATGCATGAAATAGGCTTTCGGCCCTGCTATCTTCATTAGATTTTCATCGACCTGTAGTAACAGCGCGAAATACAAGTCAAATATATAACCAACATCAGCCACCCGACCGGACAAACATACCTAAAATCCTTAGAAAATTTTAGATAAACATAGCGCATACCTGAAATCCTTGGAAAATTTTACGGCGAGAATCAGCCTCCTCCTTTTGCCCCATGCTAGCCCACACATCCGAGTACACAACATCAGCTCCTTTGACCGCTTCCTTTGGATCGTTTGTAATCTCAATCTTGCTGATACCCGCCTGCTGCGCCTTCTCAACTGTTTCCTTATCTGGTTCAAAACCCTTGGGACAGGCACAAACGAAGTGGAAAGGAATAACAGCAGCCATCAACAACCAGGAGTGGACAATGTTGTTTCCATCTCCGACATAGACAACCTGAAATTTGCAGAGAATTTACAGTCGGAAACTTCATTCTAAATCTAGCAGAATAAAAACCGTAATTAGCAAGCAAAACAATGGACCGACCTTAGTTCCTTCTATCTGACCAATGTGTTCAATGATAGTGAGGACATCAGCCATAATTTGACAGGGATGGTTGTAGTCTGTCAAGCCATTGACAACGGGTACAGTTGAATATTTAGCCAAATCAAGGATATCCTGCGACAAAACAGGTGAAGAAAAATCCTTTTCTAAGTACATTGCTCAAGCGGAAACATTCACGAGATTCCATGAGAAAACTCTTTACACATGGACATACTGCTGCCATAACAAATACTCTAACCAGCCCAGAACTGAACTTTAATTACGCAAGTCTATCGCCTTTGGTAAATTACAAACTAAGAACTCACCAGCATACCTGATGAGCAAAGACGCGCGCCATAATAATGTCATTATAGCGAGACAGAACACGTGCAACATCCCGAGTTTCCTCCCGCTTACCCATCTGAATGGCATCAGGTCCCAAGTATATGGCATGACCTCCTAGCAAGGAAAACCCAGTCTCGAATGAGACACGTGTTCTCATGGAAGGCTTTGCAAAGATCATAGCCATTGTCTTCCCCTTAAAAGGTTGAAATGACCTATCTCCTGATTTGAGAAGTGCCTTGACCTCCGCAGCTCGGTCTAAGATCTTCAGAATGGTGGATTTGTCAAAATCATTTATGTGCAGAAAATCCTTCAGTTCAGATTTTGCTGAAAAACGAAGAAACATGGAAAGCAGCAAGTCAGAAGATAATTGATTTCGCTAAGCCATAAGATAACGCAACGGTATAAGTTTTCTCAAGTAAGAGCTCGTTTGGATGTGTTTTTAAAATGGCTAAAAGCGCTTCTAGAGAAAATGTTTTTTGATTCCAAAAGCACTTAAAGTGCTTTCTCAAGAAGCACCAGTTATGTGCTTCTTCCAAGAAGCACTTTAAGTGCTTTTTCAGAATTTACTTGCATTTTTACTAAGGATTGGTTCCAAAAACATTTTCACCACTTCCCATCATTTTAAAAGCACATCCAAACAAGCACTAATATTGTGGCAACATTTCACCAAAGTCATCGATTCTTCTCACAATTCAGCACCGTCGTCTAAGATAAAGAATTACAGTTCCAGTTACAGTTAGGTTCTTCATAAGCTCGGAGATTTCAAGAATCAGTTTTCGAGATGAAACCGTATAGAGCTAATACAATTCAATATTTGCAAAGTTCTAATCAGCGACCTGACACAGTTCTAATTTCCTTATATCTAATTTCAATCAGAAACCCTAATTTCCACATCGGCCAAATCTTCCAAACCGAAATGACATTCACTCACCAACACTCACATGCCTGCATTGTTCAAGAACATCGCCATTTAATTACCTCCGAGAATTTCAAGAACCCTAGACCCTAATCAAGCACTTTACCATTGCAATTTGGAATTGCACAAAAATAAATCCAACACAGTGCCTAAACCCTGAATCCAAACGTATTAAGCGAAAGAACAGAAATTAACTTCTAGCTAAGCAAGTAATCAGTCAGATTAAGAATGCGAGGCGAGAATTGACCTGTTCCGTCGGCGACCGACGCAGGCGAAGAAGTAGCAACGGAGGTCTGGCACGAGATTCGTCGGAGGCTCGCCGGAGAAGGCCGGGAAATGCCGGTGAGCTTGGCCGAGCATCGAGGCGATCGGCGGATACTCTGGCCGGAGAAAGAAGAAAATGAAGAGGAGAGAGAAGGTTTGTCTGATCGGAACGCGAGGTGAGAAGAAATCGCCGCCGCCATTGGTTTTGGTGGGAACAGTCGAGCTCAGTGCACCCGTGGGTTTTCAGTTCCAGGGGTTTTTCGTAAGTGTCACGGAGTTTTATTAGCAGGGGGATTCTTATCGTACGTGTCAATTAGAGAAAAGTTTTATAGCAATTACACTTTGCATCATAATTCACTCAAATAGACCTGTAAACATAACGGTTTTACGAATTTGATACATATTTCGATATACATTTTAAAAATTGACCTCACTACATTAAAGTATACCTGGAATAATTATTTTTTTTAGAAAAAAAGTACAATATTTATTGTTGATTAGAAAATCGGACAAATTTGATTAGCATCTCATTTGGATCGGATCATATTCTTATCGGATTTAATTTAAGATCTATAAATGATTTAAATATCATTAGTAAGCTTATTCTTGTATTATATTTTTCTTTTTTATTTGGGTTAAATTGTAGATTTTGTTAGATTAGATGGACTTATGTAAATAATAAGAAAATAAAATGCACAAAATCAGATGGACTTATGTAAAGTTTTAAAGTCGTGACCTTCACAAGGTTGTTCTGGTCACTTAGTGAGGGTAACAAGATGTATGTGTTTCATTCTAAGTTTGGCTACGTCCACGAGGTGTAGAATTTACATAATACAAAGGTTCTGTTGAATATATGTCAACAATCTGTGATAAGTTATATATGCTAATAAATAATAAATGCAATAGGAATTAACAGAATATAAACTAGAATACAAATTATAAAAACAGACAACTTGAAGATCAAGGCTTGCGTACCGCAATGTCCTTGAAACAGAAATTTCGTCCCTACTCTGTGCTTGTAGTTCTACGGATGTCTGCTTCACCAGGAATCCAGGATTCAACGATCAAGTTAAAATTCCAACATCGAAAAATTTAACTTCTGGCAAATTTAGTGTGGTTCTCTCCTTAAGAGGGTTTAGAAATGTAGAAGATGAAGTTGATTATTTTATGTGTTCTAAATGCCATGCAGATGAATGTATAATGCCTGTTTGCAACAAGTATGAGAATGGGGTGTGACTGTTGGGAGACATCTCTTCAGATGGGTGCTTTGCTCTGTGTTCAGAAAGAACTCTCAGACTTCATCTGAAATGATGAATCTTTTAATAAAAAATAAATAATTAATTAAATTTGAATTTAATTAAAAATAATTAATTAAATCCGAAAAATAATTAATTAAATAATTTAATTATTAGAGCCCATCTTTTGATAATTAATTATATATTAATTACCAATTAATTAACACACCCCAAAGCCCAACCCCAAGGGTGAGCCCAATTTGCTTCTCCAATGCCTATCTTCCAATCACTTTCTATAAGAGATAAAGCCTTATAAAGCGTGGAGACCTTGTGAGAATGGTCAATGTGGGACAAACCCCACATAAGAAATTTCTACTCAAAATTTCCAACAGGTTCAAGCATAATCATCATTAGTGAGTTCTAATAATGAATTAAGTATAATGATGGCATTAGGGATTAATCGTAGGAGAATAATCTCCTTCTATAGTTGAGGAGAGTCCCATGCTTTCGTCCACAGTCTATGTGCGACTCTAGGAGCTTTATTCTAATGTTGGCACGTGTTGCATCGTGATTGACCTCTTGGTTGGAGAGAAATCCTTGTGCTTTGGCAGGGGTGCCTCAACACGAGTCTTTTAGTGGGTCCCTAAAGGCCTAAAGTTGACCAGTACTCGGTAGTTTAGGAATTAGTGACGTATGGTACAAACAAACACAAAAACTAAAATTTGTCAATAAATCTACGTCCAATAATCAAATTCTTACCATCATGCAAACTTTTCTATACGTTCTAGTTTGCTGAATAGAAAGACGTTTCAACTTCTTGTGAATGTGGTTCCATATATGGAGTGAAGGATTTGTAGAGAAATCGGCGATTTCCAGTTTAAATCAGTGTTTTTCCTTCTGTTGATAATGAAGCTATGATGGAGCGTTTTCAAAATATGAAAACACGTCGTTTACTATTGTAACTTGTATTGTTATTTGTTCTATAAGTTATAAATAATGGAACTCTGATTTAATTTTTAAGGTTATCATGTGTCTAAGAAATGTGTTTGGACCCGATTTTACACTATCGGCTCGTGCAATCAAGGTCGTTGATGAACATAGTTCTCAACCGTTGGATGACAGAATTGTTAAGATAATTGGAGGATATATTGTGGTTTTAATCATGATATTATCTTTTAATAATGAATTATCTTGATATTTTCTTGTACAAGATGAGTTGCAAATTATATCTTCAACTTGAAAGTGAGCAGTACAGTTCAATTTGATTTGGGGTTCTTGGAATTTAAACGTGTGGTGGATTAGAGCATCAGAGTATTTTATCAAGAGTCCTAATACATTGCGGCATTGGTTGGGAAAATGGATATTGCTTGGCAGAGAGATTAATGCATTGTGCATTCATAAAGATGAGGATGCCAAATTGGAGTTGGACAACCATGTGTGCTTGTCTGCATGAAAAAATTGATGACCTCCACGTGTGCTTGAATGTGGTCAGCCATGCATGATATAGTCATTATCATTTTTGGTTAATGTTCTTTGTCACTTGGAAGTTGCTGATAGGATTAGGTTTTTTTGGTTTGTTATTATCCATTTAAAAGTGGGTGATAAATGACGGATAGTCGTACGAAGGAAAGATGACATGCGGATCAATCTCTCTTCCAAGAGGTTGAGTTGCAGTTGAATTCTACCAAATACCATCAGGCTGCGAGCAGATATGCAGCCACTATAAATACAAGAGGTCGTGGAACACAAAGAGGCCCTCCAATTCAACACACAACTGCCCTGCGCAAACTCTCTCAACAACTTTGAGATTTTTTATTTTCTCTTTTCACTAACACATCTTCCGTTGGCATCAACAGCACTGTGAAAACAACCGGTGATATCTTCAGTCGGCATAGATAGCTCTGTCGCCGTAGAATCAGCTGATCTCGCAGCATCTTCCGTTGGCATCAATAGCACTGCGGCAAGAACAGTTGGTTATCGATCCAAGTCTCAGTTGAGAAGGATTTCCGAATCCTTATTGGTCGGTGTCATCTCATTAGCCTTCTCAGCGAAGTGAGGTGTTACAAGTTATTACATTCGGCACATTGAAAGCCGAATTTGATATTGAACTTCGCAGAACCAGCAGTCTTGTCTTTAGGCTCTAGAACCCGAAGGCCGAGAGTGTTCCTTCCTTGGCCGCAGTCGCGAGATTCATAAGTCAGCAGCGCACCCAACGCAACATCAACAAATTTTACTCCTCGGTCGAGTTCGGCCGACAAGTTGGCACGCCCCGTATTCACTGAAGGACGTAGTTAGCTCGTAGATTACTCGGCTTGCGCGCCACGTAGGCTTGGTAGTTTTTAGGGTCAACAAAATGTTTGTGAACTTTTCCATGTGACCCTCCAAATAATTTTTTTTGGATCCGCCACTGCACATAACAACATAAGTCTTTTTCTTTTTTAAAAGGAGGATAGCTGGTGGTAAACCACGGTTATCCATCACTTTCGTACCCAAAGATGCTATGGGGAATTTCACCATGCTCGTAGCCAGGGTCAAGCAAGAGAGAATGTCTACTAGTGCTTCTAATATTTATTTGCACTAGTAGACATTCTATTTGGAAATGGATCATCTCTGGATCCCTTCCTCCTAATCCACCAAGTCCGGAAATTCAGACCATTGAAATTAGATCTAATGGTTATAAACAAGAGCCCACTTTAAAAGTTATAATAATTTTAACTGTTTAATCAAATTTCAATGACCAGAATTTCTGAACTTGATAGATTAAGAGGAAGAGATCGGGGATCCTTTCCATTCCGTTTCACCTTTGAGTACTATTTATTTCCCGCTTAAAATGGTGCACGACAAAGATTTTTTTTTTTTGGCAGTTGGACTTTTCGTCATTTGTTGTGAACTTCGAGCTGTGGCTGTTACTTTTCTTGATTATAATTTGAGTCGCCCACTTTCTAATATTATACTTAATTGGAGATTAACTTTTTAACAACATAGATCAAATCCAGGCCATCAAATGTAAAACAACAGAGATTAAGCCTCGACACAAAGTGCAAACATTAATCACTCATCAATATTTTAACCGGCAATTTTGACGTCGACGACGTTGCAGCCTCAGTTTTCTCGGCCGGAATCGGAATCAAGCCCTTTGCCTGGCACGTATCAACAGCCTCCACAAACATGTCCTCCAAGCTGTACTTGAACTCAAACCCTATGTCCCTCAACTTCTTTGAAGAAAAATGAATAGTATCTAAGTTGTCGTCAATGCCCTCGAACCTGCATTGCATTAGGGTTTAGTTAACAATTATGATATGCGTAACAAAGAATTGATTGGTTAATTTATCTTAAGGGTTAGGAGGGATTGATTAGCAATTACTTCATGGAAATATTCTACGCGGGGTATATATTTTTCTCTGAGCATTTTCACAAGGTCGTGAATTGTTGCATCATGTGACGAACAAATGTAGCGGCCCTCAGCTTTCAGATGCTCGTACAAATAGATGTGAGAAAGGCAGAGGTCATCCAAGTGAACACACTGCCCCTGCTTGATGATGCCATAATGTGATTTAGTTCCTGAAATAATTAAAGGGTAAATCGTCAAAATGGTTCCTGAGATTTACATAATTTATCACTTTGGTCCCTGAAATTCCAAATCGATAAAAGTGGTCCCTGAGATTTACATAATGTGATTATCATTTTGGTCATTCCGTTAAAAACCCCATTAAGTTTCTCGGAGCTTTTGGCCGGAAGTTTGAGCAATTTTCAAAACTTCGTAACTCAATCGTTTCTTAACCAAATTTGACCCATAATATATCAAAATGAAGATAGGAAAGTGTAAAATATGATTATACCTATTTAGACGCCCAATGGTTGCCGGAGATGGCTGGAAAATAGCCTCAAAGTTGACTGGTCGGAGCGAAAACTGAAAAACTTGCCGGAAACTGGGTAAACTTTAAACGTTCATAACTTCTTCAATACTCAACAAAATCAAGTGATTCAAAAATGAAAATCATACTTCTCGACGAGACAAAGAGAATGATACCTTTTTCAACTGCTATATCGCCGTGGTTTGGCCGTCAAAAAAGGTATCATTCTCTTTATCTCGAGAAGTATGATTTTCGTTTTTGAATCACTTGATTTTGTTGAGTATTGAAGAAGTTACGAACATTTAAAATTTACCCAGTTTCCGGCTAGTTTTCAAGTTTTCAAGTTTTCATTCGGATCAGTCAACTTTGAGGCTATTTTCCGGCCATCTCTTGGCAACCTTTGGGCTTCGAAATAGGTATAATCTTATTCTACATTTTTCTATCTTCATTTTGATATATTATGGGTCAAATTTGGTTAAGAAACGATTGAGTTACAAAGCTTTGAAAATTGCTCAAACTTTCGGCCAAAAGCTTCGGGACACTTAACGGAGTTTTTAACGGAAAGACCAAAATGATGGATGGTGGACAATCTCAGGGACCACTTTTATCGATTTGGAATCTAAGAGACCAAAGTGATGAGTTATGCAAATGTCAGGAACAATTTTGGCGATTTAGCCATAATTAAATAATTTGATGTTAATTACATAGGTTAATGATTAACAATAGAACTATACAACACTTATTTCATAGGTTAATAATTAACAATAGAACTATACAACACTTATTTCTTTTATTCGAGTGATATTTTAATTTTACGTGTGATTGGTGAAAGTCCAATGATAAGGCTCAATGGCATGGAGAGATTTTTCTGTATGACCGTACATGGGATGGTACACTACGTGTCACTATATAAATGGTAGGACATATGTGCTAAAAAATTAATAACTTAAAAAATAAAATTTCTCACCTCTCTTATTAAAACATGTGGTGTACCACTTGTGTTCCCATTACAATTAAAAATTTCTCGGTCGCATGGATGACATGAGAAATGGACCAATCACAAGAGTTGGGATAATGGTGATGAAATCAATGTTTTCTTTGGCATATTTCCATGCAGCTTGCTCAGCTAGAGTCTTGGAGACGAAGTACATCTGAACAAAGTAGGTTAAATTTAGAATATGTATTGTTTGCGACTATTATTTTGAAATACCAATAACAAATCGATCATGTTTATTTACCCAACCAGTCATCTTGATGGAGCGGCAAAATTCAAGTCGCTCCAGTTGGATTCGTCGTAGACCGACTTTTTGTGCTCTTCCATAATAATGGTTCCTACTGAGGGAAACGGATCTCCTCCAGATCCCAATAATCTGAGCCCACTAACCAATGAATCCGGGCCGTTGAAATTTGATCAAACGACTACAATTATTATAACTTTTAGACATGTCCCTGTTTGTAGCCGTTTGATCAAATTTCAACGATCCTGATTTACTGATCCTTAGGCTCAAATTATTGGGATCCGGTTCCCCTGCTGAGGATGTGAGCACCAACCTTCGAACTGTTTTGATTTTCTGGCATGCCTTCAGGATGTCCAAAAGTCCATTGATTGTTGGCTTGATCACTTCGTTCTGTCAAACCATACAAAATTTAGTTTTCCATTATCTTATTCTTGTTTTAGTTACCACTTCTCGGTACTTTATCTTTTGATACGAGTTTAAATTTCCCTATTCGTATTACTACGTACAGCAGTATATATAGTATATGAATCATTTTTTCTTTGCGCATGCATGCATGCATGATACCTCGGGGTCCTTGGACTCAAAGTTCATAGGTGTAGCAACATGGAACACTCCGGTGCAGCCTTGTATGGCTTCATCAAAGCTTCCCTCGCCCGCCAGATCCGCCTTCCACAGCGTCAGGTGCGTCTCCGCCTTCGGCAAGTCCAACAGATGCTTCACCTTCTTTTGATTCGCTGCAGTCCATAAATAAAATCACAAAACATTAACTCTAATCAAATACTTATGAAAGCCGAAAAGTCAAAAAGCAAAATGTAAGATATATAGACGTACTGGGGTCACGCACGGTGGCACGGAAGGTGTAACCGCGCTCGAGGAGTCTCATGACGAGCCAGGAGCTGATGAAACCGGACGCGCCAGTGACACAAACGGATTCAGACTTCGATCCCATATCTTCTGTTGAATCTGTGTACGTGCTTACTGAAGTATATTTCACTAAAGTTGGAAAATAGAAACTTGGAAGAATATCCAAAAGAGGGCGTATGCTGCTCAGTGAAGAGTTGCTAGTTTATAAAGGTTTGGGAACGAGGACTGCGACCCCCCAGCTACCACTGGCAGCCTAACCCGCTCCCGCACGCGTTTTCTTTTGTATCTCAGCTTCAGCGTGGCGTCATCACGTGCGTGGTTGTTGATTTTCTAGTTCTTCGACTATTGGTCTGTTGAGTTGGTGTCGAGAATATTTAGCAGAGTTGCCTTCTCTGGAACTGCAGCGAACAGAGATCATTCACCTGTCTTGTAAGGGTCCAATCCTAGTGGTAGACTCAAGTTAACTATTGATGGGTCCTGGTATCAGTTTGGGTGGAGTTGGTGGAATTGTAAGAGACTGTGATGGCAACTTTGTGGCTACTTTGCGAGACGATATGACCATATTACCTTTCTCTGCAAGTTGAAGTGATGGCTGCTCGTGATGGCTTTGGAAAGCCATTCACTCTAGATTGTAACTGTTCTTTTGAACGGCTCTCTCAATGTCTTCGGTTGGACCGATTGTTGAGGATTACAAACTTATGCTATCTACAATCGCTGAAGGTCACTCTACTCTTGTACATCGACAGGTAATTAAATAGTATCGCCCACCGTCTAAATCGTTTTGCTCTTCATTGTGATAGTTCTTGTATTTGGTTTGACAAGAAACACAACGCTCAAAATTCCCCAGCACTTTTGAAGTCATAAAATCAAGAATAATTATTTATTAATTTTCATTTATCCTCTAACATTTGTAACGTAACATTTCTTTTATATTGTAACATTTGTAACGTAACATTTAATTGAGAGACGTTTGGCTATTTGAATTTTGTTCGGTTTGGCTTTTTGTATTTTCTACCCAATTAACTTAGGTATCATTTATTTATCCAACATCCCATATCCATTCCTCCTATAAATACTTATTCTATATACTCTAGAGCTGCGTAAAATGGAGTACGATTTTCTCCTTGCTAAACCCTCCTTCCCTTCGGTCTCCTCATATTCGAACGGTCATGATTAGTCAAGTCAACATCTTGTGTTCACTTTTTGGAGTATGACTCTCTCCCTCCAATTTCTCTTCCCTCACCTCCTCTCATACTTTTTCCTCCTTAGTCTTTATTTCTCTATAAAGAGTTTTTGAACAAACGATATTAATTACACTAAGAGGAGGGGGTTGGGCTTAGCCTTATAATGTGTTAACAATAATATGGTTCAAACTCGCCTTGGTAAGAATCGAACATAAAACCTCTCAATTAAGGTCAAGGCCGTCATTTTCCTTCAGCAACCAGTTTGGGCATGCTTTGTGTCCAAAAATAGGTGTCTTCTTATCCTAAGATCTATATATATTGTAATGTATGCCCAGGTGTCTTTTTATCCTACCCTATATATATAATTGAAACTCTTTTACGATTCAAATAGTTTATCTTTTAATTCATCATTCATAGATTAATCTTACAAAGAATAGATAAATCTAAAACCATTGGAACATTCATTTGTAGCGAATAAAATAGACGAATAGCTGAATACGATTATACAAAGAAACACTAAAATGAGTATCATTTAATCGACGGTCATATGATTTTGAATTTTGATGATTTTTAGTAGACATGATCTACGAATAGTGATTTAAAATATAGACAGTTCAAATTTTTGAAAAATGTTAGAGTGTGCCTTAAAAAGCGGGTGTAAAAATACATGTGAAAGTGTATATGTCCACCAATCTTGACCTATTATATGTAGATATATTCACAAACGATAAAAATAATTTACACTAAATTTATCTAAAATACGGAGATATAATTTATTTTTATTTTTGGAAATGAAAATTTTTGTTGCCCATATGGGCCATGGACTTGGTTGATGGGCTTGAACTATGCACTCAATGAAATCCAATAAGAACAAGAGAAGTGTTTTGGTACTCCAAAAATCTCATTCTACACTCTTCATAAGTGTAATTTTTCTTTCCAAATATAGAAAATTTGGAGTGTAGAATAAGAATTTTGAAGTGTCAATAACAATTCTCAAAAAAAAATTCATCCAAAAATCAATTTCTTTGCCCATGGTCTTGTTTGGTAAAAAAGAGTGAGGATCCCACCGGATTCTCCTTGTGAAGATTCCGGATATCCTCAAATCACATTCGTTCATTGTACATCGTATGGACAAAAATCATTGTAAATTTTTTTTATTTAAAATTGAATATAAACAGTACCTAACAAAAATTGACCGCACAATATACAATGAACCGATGTGATTTGAGAATTCTCGAAATCCTTACAAAAAGAATCCAGCTAAGATTTTCTCTCGGTAAAAAAATAGTGGTCTTTGTCTAAACCCTATATATTTCAACACGTGTTGAACTCAGTATTATAAGGCCTGCAATAATGCAGAGTCTAAGCCCATAGGCCGGGCCAATCCATATAAAGTAAACAGAACCTTGTCCAGGGGCCCAAAATTTGTGTCTAAAGGGTATGCTCCCGTCTTAAGGCTAGTTGAGAAATACTTTTAAAATGACTGAAATCAATTTTTAGTAAAAATTCAAGTAAATCCTGAAAAGACACTTTAAATGCTTGTAGGAAGAAATACAAAATATTTGTTTCTTCCATAAGCACTTTTAGTCATCTTAAAAGCAGCTCCAAACGAGCTCTCATTCATAGGCTTCTCATAATCCGAAAATTCTAGAAAGCATGTTGCTAAATTAAACGGTTGATTATGCACTTAAGAATTCAAAGAAAGTTAATGATTGGATGTGAGTATGAGCATCAACACAAGTAGTTTTCCTTTTTTTTGGATCACCGTCATATGATGATACCATCACACACGAACAGCTGAATCCAGCTCAAGACTTGATACAAATAATTTTCCTAATGACACTGTCACATAATGTCGTCATCACACAATCGACCGCGAGGTCGGCCAGTTCGTGTTGTTTGTATTACTTATGCATGGGGACTTTTAATTAAACTCTTTCGTACCAGGTTTCGGATAGTGGGGTGCATGATCTTGCATGAGAATCCAAAAATCACAATTGGGTCCTCCAAAATTTGAGTCGGCAAACTCCCCAAATAGTTCCTTCCTCCCATAAAAACCTGATAAAATGACATGAAAAGCACCAAATATTATCTTTTTTGTTTGTATATGATAAATATTATCTTTTATGTTTCCGTTTACTATGTTCACATTTGAATTTCTCTCGAGTTTTTTTTTGTATATAATAAATAAAAAGTTTGTGTTCTTCTTGTGTGTGGCCACAGAAAAAAGGGCAAAAAAAAAAAATGCAAAAATGAGTAGTTCTAGGGTTCACATGAACTGCTAACAAAATTTATGGCACACAAGCGGCAGGTTTGGGAGTAGAATTCTCTTTTCATCAGTCTCTTCTTATTTAAACAGTTATGATTAAGCCACATCAATATCTTGTGCTGACTTCTTTATAGAGAAAAAAAAATAAAGAGGAAAGTGTGAGAGGAGGAGGGAAAAGAAGAGAGGATTTGAAGATGAAAGAATCTGACTCAGCAAGTTTGCATTTATAGTTTGCATGATTACAATTTACGTTACGTGTTACAACTTATTCAAAAGACATAATTTGTAACACGTAACGTAAATTGTAATTTTGTAAAGTTGCTGTCAATGGAGAGGGATTTGCTGTGAACAAGTTTCATACTATTTTTTTCTATGTATATCTCGTCTCGTTGCATAAAAAAAAAAAGAATATGAAATTGGTGCAAGTTTTACGTCAGCTGACTAGGAAAAATCCGTTTTATGACATCACATAAGAAGGAGAACGCACAAAGTGTCAAACACGAATGGAGTAAGATCCCATTGAGAAGAAAAGCAACGAACCAAACTTCCAGTTTTTTACTTCCTTTTTGCTTTATTCTTTGCTTTGCATTTGCTCATATCTGCATTCGCAATAAAATTATGCCCTTTGAATCTATATATTGTCTCGAGTTACAAAACTCATATACCAAAAGTCTAAAATTACGATGCAGGCCTGCGGTTAGTCAACTTGGTTAGAGATGTTTCGATTAGAAGGTGTGACCATAAGACGAAGACTTAGAGTAAAATGGGGTAGATGAAAATCTAAGATTTTAAATAGACTATAAGAAAAGATACGTAGTACTTGATGTTAACGGAAAGCCAAGTGTTCGTTCTAGAATTCATACAGGCGACTCCACTTAGTGGGATACAAAAAAAGTTATGTGATTTGATCTGAATGAGAAGCTTCCTAGTCGGTGGCAAAGCCAAGATTTCAAATAATGGCGTCATGATTTTGACCAAAAAAACTTCGTTAGACCATTTCGTCAAGCACTAGTAGGAACGTGTTGATTTTTGCCAACACCTGCTAAAGGCTTAATGCTAACATATGTCAACAACTACTATGATATGTAAAGGCTTGTTAAGGGTGGTTACAGAAAACTGTAGAGTAATGTTGAAGACTGCAAAAATTTGTCAACTGACGCACTTTATTGAGCAATTGTTGCACACAAAAGAGTCGCACACCAGAAAAAAGAAAAGGAAGCCAAGGATGATAAGAAAAAATAGAAGTATGAAGTTATAATTTAGTTTGTCCTAACAATTTATATGATCAAATACAACGCACATACAAATATACACCGGATTTTTAATGTTATTGAGATCATGATCAATGATCTCATATTGATTCCGTCACTATTCCCTCGTACCGTATTTATTGGGATACAAGAAAAGTTATGTGATTTGACGAATGAAAAGCTTCCTCGTATCGTATTGGACCCTCATCCTTTTCGTGGCAGTTGAATATCCAAATTAAATAATTTTCTTACCAGCAGGTCATAATCCTCCGTCAGCCGTGGTTGTAAATGACGAAACGCCACCGTGATTTACGCGCTTTCTGTTTTTGGCAATAATATTTTCTCTTTTGCTTTCTCGGATTTATTTTTCTGGTTTTTCCCTCATCACCTTAAACGCACGAATGGCCAAAAAATAACAGAAAACAAAACATTTTTGTGCTTGTTTTATTTTTTAAAATCATATTATTCTACATTATTTGATAATAATAGGTGTGGTTTTAATGCTACGAGTGTTTTTGCCGTTATATTTGATTTTCACAACTGTTTAAATCTTTTACTTTCAATCACAACCATTCATTGCCTTATTATTTAATACTACATAGTACAAAAGAAATTTCTTTTAAGGAAAAATTTGGTTCTCATCCTTCATTTTACTACTTCATTGATTAAAATCCTATTCATTTTTAATTTTTGATCAAGGTCTTTAGGTATTAATAACATCATTAATTATTTCAATAATAAAATATTTTTTTATTTCTAAATATATTCATTTAATGTTAAAAATGTTACAATTAGTATATTTATATTTATAACTAAAATTTTTATCATATATTTTTAATTTGTAATTCTTTTTTAACTTGTACCAATTTTCTTTTCAGTTTTAATTTGTACCCATATATTAATTTCTTTTTGTTCCCATATTTTTTAAAGTTTATTTGTATTTGTACCCATATTTTTTTTTTGTATTTGTACTTTTTATTTTGCTAAATGTACCCATGCTAATTATATGTACCCATTCATGTAAAACTTTTTAATCTTAAAATGTACTCATTCTTAAATATACTAATTTGTTATATGTAAAACGTACCCTTTTTTTATATAAAATCTAGTCAATTTTTTTCTAATCCATTTTTAAACTTATATGGGTACACTCTTTTTTCTTTAATTTTAAAATGTATCCATGTCAATATTAATCGAAGAAATTTACTAATTTTATTAAGCCTAATATCTTTTTTTTTTTTGCGATTTTGAAGAATGTACACATGTTTTGATACAATAAATTTTTTGGTTAATTTTGATGAATGTACCCATGTTTATATATACACACACACAATAGTATATTTATATTTTAATATTTTTAATCCCACAAATTATGGTTTTTTATTATTTAAAATCTCATTTATATAAACAACTAAAATTTCTAATTTTTTAATTTAAAAAATATAGTAACGTACATAGAAATAAATTATCACATTAATTTTAAGGACCTCGATCAAAAATTAAAAACCAACAAGGTTTCAATCAAAGAATATTCATAACTAATGACCGTATCCAAAGTCTCCCTTCTTTTAATCACTACTTGAAAACTTATCGGTTTTGGGACTATTGATTTGTTTTTTTTTTTAGTACATCGATATTTTTACACTAAGGTGAGGGGGAGTTCAACAAAGCCACACAATGGGCAGCCTAATTTGGTATTGAACTCCCCATCCACAAGATTTGAATCTAAGACCTCTCACTTCCAAGTGAAAAGGAATATCACCAGACCTAGTATCGAGTGGCCTATTGATTTGTTTTGATACAACGATATTGGGAAGGGTTTTTTTTATTGACACCTCATAAATTGTTGATTACACCCCATTTAAAATTTTAATACTGAATTAATAAAATGTTATAATGAAATGACTATTTAGGCCTAAAATTTAAGACTTTGATTTCTTATTAAAACCCACAAATCCAACATGAGATCAAACTTACACCCCAAAAATACTCTCAAATTAACTTTAGAGGTGTGATATCCACACACCCCTTTTTACTTTCTCACACCCTTTTAACTTTCAGTCGTCGGATATGATGAATTGAAGAAGATCAAATGACAGAAATTAATAAGAGGTGTGGGAGAAGTAAAAAGGGGTGTGTGGATAGCACATCCCTTAATTTTACTCTCAGGCTTCTTTTTTTTTTTTAATTGTAACTGATTCACAGTTTGACACGAAACATTAAACTTGGTGCTAGGATTACCAATTACTACCATGTAAATATTAACAATAGAAAGTTTGATCGGGTAAATGTTTTGCCACATTCACTGCAAAATATATGCTCATTAGAGAAATATAATATATATTCATGCCAGATATATAGGGCTAGACTTTTCCCAGGACTTTTACTCTTATATATGAATGATCATAGATATGTACTTATATCCACTACCAGAGTTTTGAAGCAGAGTCGTGGAAGCAAGGGTTGTGGCAGTTCTGCAGGTTGCGGCGTTGTAGAGAAAAATTTTGTGTTTTTTATTTTTCATATATATGTGGAGTGGAGTATGAGGGTATTTTAGGAAGTTAATATGGGTGTATTAAGACAATTTTTCTTTTAAAAAGTAAGTGTGGGGTGTGTTTAGTACATGGGGTTTAGCTAACAATTTGTGAGGTGCTAATAAAACAACTCTATTGGGTTCGACAAAAAAAATAAAACAACCCTATTGGGAAAGTCGAACTCGAGACTTAAAACGTACAATTGATGCTCTTAACTAACTGAATTACAAATATTTTGCAAGAATATTGATTTTAAAACTGAAAAAACAAAAAAAGAGGTTTTGGTTAGAGCAATAGCGTTATAAATAGGTTGAATAGTTAGTTGTTAGGGAGAAAAAAAAATCAGTAGGAATAAAACTCGCACCAAAATGCATAAACACGATTAATTTCCGCCACACCGGTAAAGCATTATGATCTATATGCGAACAAATGTTTAATTTATAGCCACATGTATGGTTATGTTTCTTTTAGGCAAAGGGACAAGTGATGTGAGTTAAGCTACTAAAAATGTCCCTATCGTGTGTATCATAATTTTTCAGCGTAAGTTAGGTTGCCATAGGAACATGGCATTGCCTCTCAATTTTACGAAAGGTTGGTTTACAAATTCACTTTGTACTTTTACACATTCACACCCTACAGTAATATTTCAACTAAATAATCATGAACTGTGAACATACCTTTGATTCTTCTTGGAAAAACATTTCATACACTTACTTACAAACTTTTTTTATTTGAGTGATATTCGAATCTAATTTAAACTACATGACAAGAAACAAGAACTTGGGTTAGGGACACATTTCTAGGGGTCGCTTTTGGTTTTTTTTGTTTAGGGGTTGCTTTCGGTTCTTTTTTTTTTTAACCCTACATAGTTCCATAGTCAAACATAGAATGAGAAAATTAGCGTATGCACTCAATTTTCATGCGTTTCCAAACACCTAATAACACGTCTTTCAGTCTCGTCTAATAAGAATAAACATGAAAGTTTCATTTCCACGGAGTTGTTTCACAAACTAAATGACCCCTTGTCGCATCTTTGTTTTTCAAGAATTGAGGAAAGTAAAATACCAAAATCAAGGAACTTAAGCATAGGAGAATAAGAAATAAGAACCAAATCAACTAAAGTTGTTTGATTACGGATTTTAAGACGAGATCAACTAAAATGACCTCTTGGTTCTGAAGCTGTTTGATCACGGATTTTAAGTCGAGATCCACATTGCATGTAACTAAACAATAAGGGTATAACTGGGTTTTCACTCTTTGCCTTCCTCCACTTAATTTGAGTCCAAAAAAAAGGTAAGACCATTGAAACGGGATACTACACTATCACTAACACTTTTCCATAAACCGCCACAAAATTATCATAATTTCCTATAAAGTTCCTCCCACGCTGTATTTATTACAGAAAGCGAAACAGAGGAGGAGGAGGAGGAGGAGGAAGAAGAAGAAAGATGAAGCATTTGGGTGTCATGTTCTTGGGGGCTCTGCTGTTCATCTTCCAGAACCATGGAGTTTTAGCGGAAGAAGGGTTTATGAAAACCAGAGGAGTGCAGCTTGTGCTGAACGGAGTTCCGTACTATGGACACGGCTTCAATGCCTACTGGTTGATGTACATGGGGACCGACCCTTCTGAGAGGGTGAAAGTTTCGTCTGCCCTCCGAGAGGCGAAGGAACATGGGCTCACAATTGCAAGGACTTGGGCCTTCGCCGATGGCGGATACAGAGCTCTGCAGACCTCTCCGGGGTCGTACGACGAGAAAACTTTTCGGGTAAGTGCATTTGCTGGAACCGCTTTTATTAGAAGCACGTCACTCCAAAGTGGTATTGGGATCACTCCCAAGATAATCCATAAACGCTTTAGTTTTGTTTCAAGCCATTCCCAGAAGTACTTTTGCTCCTTCGCGTTTTTATTAATTCTGGTATTAGAGATTGTTTGGGACTGCCTTTGTCGGAAACACTTTTGCTCCTACGTGTTTTTATTAGAAGCACGTTCAAAATTGTAGTAATTGAAAAAACACTCGAAAGTGCTTTCTGAATAATCATTTGACTAGTGCTTGCCCATAAAAGTATTTTTACGATCCATAAGCATTTTGCCATTTACTACGAAGTGTTTTTTATTGGCAGAAAACGCTTTTAGCTCTTCCAGAAATAATTTATAGTTTTAATTTTGGTGTGATTGTTTTTCTTTGTTTGGTTTTTGGGGTTGGAAGGGGTTGGATTTTGTGATATCTGAGGCAAAGAAGAGTGGGATCAAGGTGATACTGAGTTTGGTGAACAACTATGACAACTATGGAGGCAAGAAACAGTATGTGGAATGGGCTAGAAGCCAAGGCCAATCTCTATCTTCTGAAGATGATTTCTATACCAACTCTCTCGTGAAGGGATTTTACAAAAATCATATCAAGGTAAATCATTTTTCTTAATTTGTTTTAATTTCTCAGTATACTATAAGCGCTTTTGGTAAAAGCAATGTTGGGTTGATAGAAGTTAAGTTAAGATGAGATTTATTGGTATTATTTGGTTGGTTTTCATCGTCTAGTATCATTACTTTGAAAGTGAGAAATATTTCACATTAACTTTTACCAATTTGCAAACGAGTAGATAATAGTTTTCCGCATACATGAGTTCGGCCAAGTTGGTCAAGTCAGTGTACCGGTTTTCTCCTTTTTGTCTCTAAACTACACTAAGGAGAGGGGGAGAGTTTAAACTTGAAACGCAATAAACGTAGTTAGTTGAAAAAACACTCTATTGATCAGGACAATCCACTACCTATTCGCGGCCCTCCTTGTAGATGGTCTTTGTCAGAAAGATAAAAAGTTTTTAAAAATTGTGTCGTTGGTTGAAATTAGGTCATGTCACGTTTGTTCTAAATAATAATATATTGATATGGAGGTTTTGTGATCTTGTGTATATATAGACTGTTTTTACGAGGATCAACACTCTGATTGGAGTTGCTTACAAAGATGAACCAACCATAATGGCTTGGGAGCTTATGAATGAGCCAAGATGTACTTCAGATCCATCTGGAAAAACCATTCAGGTCTGCCAAACCTTCTCTTTTTTTTTTCTTTTTTTTTTTCTCTCACGTACCGAAGCGATCGGTTTGTAGACCTGAGGATCTGTATTCGACTCTCTCTTTTCCTGGCATCGGAAAAAGTTTATCTCTATAAATCTATTCAAGCTCAGTTTGTTAAGAGCATGTCATGCACATTTGGTTTAAAAATTGATGTCTAAAAACTTGTATTATGGTGCGCCCCGCTTTCATTTGTTCAGCTAGTCTCTCTAGTATTTTGGCTAAATTGAAGGCGAGCGAGAAATTGAGTGTGTGAAAAATCACTACTGTAACTTTTTACGGCTAGAACTACTGAGGTATCTAATCCCATTTGTTCCACTAGCTTTCGTCTCTCAGTGTCAGTGTCAGCCCAACAGAGTGCTTTCGCCGTTGGTGGGGAAAATGATTGACCTTTGTATTTGCTTGACAGGCTTGGATAACGGAAATGGCGTCTTACTTGAAATCCATAGATGGAAATCATTTGCTAGAAGTTGGCCTTGAAGGGTTTTATGGATCATCAAATCCGAAAAAAAATCCGAATAACTATCAAATTGGAACTGATTTCATTGCGAATAATCAGATCCGTGACATTGACTTTGCCACTGTCCACGCATATCCCGATCAATGGTAAAGATTCATAAAATGTTTCGCTATTTTTTTGTTTGATACAACGATATTCTACCTTAAAGAGAGAGAAAATGTCGTTACTTTGTTTTTTTGAACGATGAGCAGGTTAACCGGAGCAGGTTACGAAGATCAAGTCTCTTTTTTGAACAGTTGGGTCAGTGGTCACATCCAGGATGCACAAAACATTCTGAAGAAGCCAGTTCTGTTTGCGGAGTTTGGAAGGTCTTTGAAAGAGTCGGGTTATACCACAAGCCAGCGTGACCGGATTTTCACTATAGTCTACTCGGGTATCTACTCGTCGGCTAGGGGTGGAGGTGCTGCCGTTGGCGGCTTATTCTGGCAACTTCTGGCCGAAGGAATGGACAATTTCCAAGACGGGTATGGGATTGTGTTGAGCGAGAGCTCCTCGACAGTTGGTTTGATTGCCGAGGAGTCTCGGAAGCTTAATGAGATTCGGAAGATGTATGCCAGGTTGAAAAACATCGAGAAGTGGAAGCGAGCGAGGGAAGTTCGAAGGGATCGGTTCTGGTCTGGGAACAAGGCCAATGGTACAGAAAACTGAATGAAGGTTGATGTTTTAAATCTATGTATGTATGTTCCTCCAAGAGAGCACGATTATAATCTGTTTCGATAAGCAACGATCACAACGTAGTTCGTGAGATATAAACGAAAGATAGAGCTTTATTGATCTTATTAAGTAACTAGTATGTTTGGTAAAGTACATCAAAGAAACTTGTTCATTTACAGAAGCAAGCATTTCCAGCTACTACATAAAGTTAAAGCTACAGACGAACCTTGTCAAGGTGCCATTAACCGTGGCTCGATCTGAACCAGTACCTCACAGTCGAATTGATAGATTTAGATGAGAGTTCCATCTTTAATCGTTGCATTCTTCAATACGACTGATTCCCGACCTTTAGTAAAATCCTTTGTCTGCCCCGTCTGCTCTTCAATTCCCTGAGAAGTCAAAGCAATTTGTTCATCAATGTTGAAATCAGAAATAATGCAATGGTGATCTGTTTTCGATTCCTTTCGAGTTTCGAGGAGTGTACTAAGATCGCCATTTGTGATAAGATCTTTTCGGCTCCCTCATAACTTCACTATCATATTCCTAGCAATAAGAAGGAGCGATTTACTTGGAAAGAGAGACTTCTCCTCATTGCTGCAGAAAATAAAACCCGGAGAGGGAAACTAGGAAGCCGGAATGCTAGAATTTGCTTCCGTTGCTGCAAATTCTCTCAAGACCATATCCACCTCTTCTACAACCCCTAGTTTCCTAAACCATCCAGCCAGTGTTTCAGCAGCTTCTTTCCCAACCATGATACCATCTCTCTCCAACGCTATCAGAAATTTTAATGCCTTTTGAAGCTTATTCTCCTTTTCGTAAGCAGCCAACACTAGAGCTATACATTTATCAGTTGGCTTAAGACCAGCCGTCCTCATGTTTTCGAACGCAACACGCGCCTTTTGACTTTCACCCGATACACCATATGCATTTATGAGAAGTCCGCATAGCTTAGCGTCTGGAGAAATACCAGCTAGCTGAACTGCATTGAACACCCTTTGAGCTCCTTCAGTATCACCAACCATTGAGTATGCTCTTAACAATGCCTTGTAAACTTCACTTCCAGCATAAACCTCTCGAACATCCATTTCTGTGAGCAAACTCTCTCCCTGATCAGGCTTTCCAGCTCTAATGTACGCCATAATCATTGAGCCATACGATCTTTTATCCAACGGCTGTCCAAGGAGCCTAAGTTCTTCAAAAGTTTCTTCAGCTAGCTTAAGATTTCCGGCCTTGCTATACATGTCAATCATGGCAGTTAGAGTTACCTGATCACATATGAAGCCTCTAGTCTTCATGTTCGAAAGGGTTTTTACAGCATCCTCAACTCGGTTTTGTTTCCCATAACCATGAATTATTTTGGTATAGTCACGAATGTTGGCTTCAAAAGATTCTTCTAGTAAAGCAATTTCTGCCACCTACAAACAGTTCAGTAAGCAGATTTTCAAAAATACGACATTTGTAAGTGAACTTGTTGAAGACGATAAAATATACAGTGGAGAGTGCGAGAATCTCATAACATGCAGATCAAAAATGAACAAATTGGAGTTCCAAAAACATATAAAAGTTGGAAGAGGATTAGAACTTGAAAGAGATGGAACATGACAGCTCCATCCCTAGCACTTCAAATTCGAAAACAGGGAAACCTAAGCCAGGTATTCAAACAAGAACTTACCAATGATGCTAAAGGGGGTTCAACAGCAAGAAATCATCTTGCTCAATGAGTTTGGACCACTTGAATTGAGAAAACAAGTTTCAGTCACAACTGACAATTTTAGATTATCAATAACTTATTCTTATTTCCCCCATTCAAGATTTCTTAATCATCATTTCTTATTACCCATCATGCCACGCTTAAGTACCATGACCACCTAAGAGTCCTTATCTCCCCTAATTGAGAACAAAACATGATTAGGCAGCACCAGAAATGGCCATTCACACTCGATAAGTAATTGCTACTTGAAATTGTTTTTATCAAGAACTCAGATGGGTATTCAGTTTCAACACAATACACACCTTGGTCTATCAATAGCACGAACAATCTCATCATAGCTGGCTAAGGTGATCTAAAAATCATCTACCTCTCCCTCCCTAAGACACACACACAGAAGAACACACAAACTTCCTTTCAAGAATCCTCTGATTTCTTCAAATTCAAAAGACCCCAAGAATTCACATACACAAAAACACTAAAAATAGTAAATACAAGACAAAAGCAAATGATAAAACTTGAAAAGCATTGAACTTTAGAAAATTAAAAATAAACCCAGTAAAACAAAGTTGCCTGAAGGTTGTAGAACTCAAAGTACTAAACTTTAAAACTAATTCACGATAAAGCCAGTAAAAAGCAAATACCTGAAGATAAATGGGGTGACCCTTTACCCTCAATTCTTTAAGAACAGCAAGCCAGTCAGCTCTGCAAGGCTTCATAATCCTACCCCAATCAGCCAACAACTCGCACAAACTACCCTTTTCAGGAGAAAAGCAAATGAGCTGCCTCATCAAAGCCTTACACCGCTTGCTCATATTTTGTGGCAGTTGTTCAATAGCTTCTTTCTGAGCTTCCGTAATCTCAGGACTCACCACATCCAGCCTAATCCGCGACTTCCCTTCTTTGATCTCAGTCTTCGCCGTCTCCTCCACGCTTGCCGCCGCCAAAGGCCGCTGGAAACGACGGTTGTGGGTGACAAGGCTCGTTGGGATTGCCCACAAAGAGTTGCCCGTGAATCTGTGGCAATGGGTTTTCTTCGATTCGTTGGTCATTGGGTTTGCTTGGTGGGGATAGGGATAGCAGAAAACGTTGGAAGCATGGGCCCCCGTGAAGAAAACTTGACCAGCTGCCATTGAAACGAAGATGAAGGGAAAATTTGAATTGAATTAGAGAGAGTGAGGATTAGGAGCTGTTAATTTTGCATATTTGGAATGGATGGAAGCACAAACAAGATTCAGTAGCTGAGACTGAGTGACTGAGTTTCGGCGGCTGCGGAATGTATCAGAGGCTTCCAACAGATGAAGTTTCCGGGCTTGTTTGGCAGGTTGGGCTCCCTGCCCACTGTAAAGAGAAGGCGTTATCTTCTACAACTTTTTTTTTTTTTTGGCTTTTTAGCCAAAATGATTTTGGCAGAACTTTTCTCCATGATCTCCGACATTTAAAATCGATAAAAATGAACTTTAAGTTTGTTTACTGTTAATTATTTTGATTATGTCGCAAAAAATCTTCATCAAATATGATAAAATGACAAAAATACCCCCACTTGTAGCCTACGGTTTGTTAAATTGATTGTGTTTTGTTCATTTTGGTTCTTATTTAACAAAGATATTTTCTACAATAACCAAAATGATTGACAGTGTATAAACTCAGAGATCATTTCTATCGATTTTAAATCTCAATGACCAAAACAAGAAGTTATGCTAATCCCAGAAATCATTTTTTAATATACGAAGGGGTGATAGGAAAGAGTTTAATTCGAAGTCCCCTTGAAAAGTAATACAAACACAACACGAAATGACCGACCTTGTTGGCGTACATGTGTGGTGGCAACACCGCGTGACAGTGTCGTCAAAAAACAAATATTCATGTTGATTCTTAAGCTCTCATTCAGCTGTTTGTGTGTGGTGGCATCATCATACGATGATGATACCAAAATAAATAAATAAATAAATAAAATTAAAACGTAGTACGTGAGATATAAACGAAAGAAAGAGCTTCATTGATCTTATCAAGTAACTAGAATGTTTAGTTACATACATCAAAGAAACATGTTAATTTACAGAAGCAAGCCTTTTTCAGCTACCACATCAAGCTAAAGCCACAGACAAACTTCATCAAGGTACCATTCACCGTGGCTCGATCGGAACAAGTACCTCGCAGTCGAACTGATAGATTTAGATGACGGTTCCATCTTTAATCGTTGCATTCTTCAATACGACTGTGATCCCTGACCTTATGTAAAATCCTTCGTCCGCCCTCTCTGCTTCTTCAACTCCCTGAGATGTCGAAGCAATTTGTTCATCAATGTCGAAATCAGAAATAGTGCAATGATGATCAGATCTTTTCGAGTCCTATCAAGTTTCGAAAGTACTTACATCGCCATTTGTGATCACCACATTTCTTCCTATCTTGGCGTTCTTGTCGATTATGCAATTCCTTCAAGAGATATGGCACGAAAGATCAGTATAAACGAGCGAGAATTCTATTAAACAGAAATCTGTAACTAATGGTATTTCACCAGATTTTGGTATTTTCTCCGACACCAACTGGAACCTTTCCTTGAGCTAGCAGAGATGCAATCTCAGATTCCGTTTGGTAGTAGTCTGCACCCATCATCATAGTATCCTGAACATCGATTTAAAATAACCAAATGTAGTCAGCGCTCATAATACCAGCATGCTTATGTTTGCAAGCGAATTCTAACTGCCGCTTGAAATATATAACATAACAATGAGTTTAAGATTGACATATTGGAATCCGGTAGCCTGTTGTTACCAATGTGTAGAAAGGGCAGCTCACCTTAAGTTCTACACCGGACTCTAGACGCGAGCGTACACCTACAATGGAATGTTGAACGCTACACTCTCGCAAGAAGCAACCATGAGAAATAATTGCATCCATAATCTGCAAAATTCACTTTGCAATGAGATCAGAAATGTATAGCCAATATCGCATAGTAATTTAAGCTCGCTATCATACCCTGCATTCTTCAACTTTTGTAGGTGGCAAGAATCTAGGAGAGGTGTAAAAGGGTGTCTTTGGATCATTGAATTCAAACTTCGGAGGCTGCACAAAAGAATGTAATCAGTAACTGTTCCCACATATGCTCGTAGGGAAGAAAAATCCAATCGAAGAGTAGGAACGAATCAGTGCAGGTATTACGAACCTGTTCTGTGAGGGCCAAGTTTGCATCAAAGAAAGACTTTACAGTTCCAATATCCTCCCAGTAGTCATTGAATAGGTATGCCTAATCATTTACGAGCATTCCGTAACTCAGTCACTCAATTACCAAATCCAAACCAAATTTTGAGAGTTACTTATATTAATATTCAAAGATGAACTATTAAGAAAAAAAAAAGACAAAGATGAGATAAAACTTTTATCGAAAGACCTATCTCACCTGGACGTTGTGCTCCCTCACAGCTGATGGAATAATCTCGGAGCCAAAATCATTGCAAGAAGGATAGCTCCACCTTAATAGCTTTAGTAGGACATCAGTTCTGAACACATAAACACCCATCGATGCAATATAAGGAGAATTCATAGCCTCCAGATCAGAAAGCCCCAGAACAGTGGTGTCAACTTGCTGCATTGGATAAATAAGCCATAGACAAAAAATGAAATTAGGGGAAGGCTATGGCGCATCATCTGGAACGATAATAGAAGTACTTTGATTACAGTAAATCCAGTAAAACAAGGAGGAAAGCACAAAAATACAATCAAAATAAGCAGCTTTAACTACCATTGCTTCTAGGTCAGCGCCTTTTGGTTTTTCAGCAAATTGGATTATACGCCCTGACTGGTCTATTTTCATGAGTCCGTAATCTGATGCCCGGCTGCAAGACAAATAAGATCCACGACAAGGACAAGCACCTGTCAGTCATATTTCCAAGGTGGAACAAAAGAAGCAGAGTTTATTTTGAACATATATCAATCTGCAAGGGACGGTTGAGTATTAGGAAACGAAAATGTACCTTTCATCCATGGGTATACATGAAACTGTAATGTCGGCATTTGTATCAATATGTTTCTGTAAGAATTACGGCCATTGGTATGAAGGATATTTGGATTTTTAGAAGGTTATAACTAAAATAAATTAAAATTTTCCACCAGCAAGTAATAAGCACCTGTATAAAGTCCAGATAGTCCATCCTGTATAGATGATCGCCGGATAATATCAGTATATGCTCAACATTTTTGTTCTTTGCATCCTGCACAGATCATACAAAAGATTTCAGTCTATTTCCACCTAATTCTCGATAAAGACTTGTAAAATCGAAAGCACCCACCTCGAAGACCCATATAAATTGCCTGACAGCATCAGCTGTTCCTTGGAACCATCTCTTCCCAGCGTCTCCTGGTGTTTGAGTGGCAGCCAAAACCTATTGCTCCCAAAAATTAGTCTTCAATTCATTAAATATTTTCTTCATTAATTGCAACGATCAAATGTGGTTAGACAGACAAATTCTAACACATTACCTCCACAAATCCATCTCCGAAATTCATACCATCTCCGAAATTATAAGTACGAGCAAGGTGACGATTGAGGGAAAACGAGTTATATTGCGTTAATATGAATATCTTTTTAATGCCACTGTTAATGCAATTGCTCATTGGGATATCAATCAGCCTGTAACACCCTCCAATCGGAACCTGCAAATCACATAACATTGCAAAATTCAACACCAAATTCTATGTAAAGAAACCATTTTTCGATATGATTAACTGAAACGAAAGACAAACAAATACTGATCTCTTACCGCCGGCTTGGCTCTCTTGCTGGTGAGAGGAAAGAGGCGAGTTCCAGCACCTCCACCCAAAATTATAGAAGCCACATTTTTGGGGTCAGCCTTTTGAGTCTCAAACAGTGGTGCCTGAAACGTCTGAAATCAAAAGCACAAACGCCAAAAGTGATTACTAAAAAAAACACAAATCATCAAAATCCCAAGATTTCGGTTTCGAAAACAAGAACAACAGTTACACACACAGGATCAGGAAGACTTACCACAGTCTCTTTGTTGACATCGGTAAACATGGAGTAAGCCACACCAGGAGGCTTAAGCTTCCTACCTCTGCTTTCAAATTTAGAGCTTTTGAGAAACACGGCACTCAAATCTCTGCTCTTTGAACCCAACCTCACACTCTCCCCCAAGAACCCATTGGGCCTCAATGTCGCACAGCAGGAATCCATGCTTCACAGAAACGAAAAAGCACAAAACTTTTCCAATATCCTGAATCAAATATTCTATGACCTAAATGGTTTTTTATGCAACAGCAAATAAAAGCACTTTTCAGAAAAGCCCTACAAACATGCACAGGATCAAAAACAGAAAATCACCAAAATACCAGATGCGAAATCAGGAATTCCCGGATCGGAAAATCGTAAAATTAGAAAGAATGAGAAGAACCCCAGATGCCAAAAGGATCAAAGCTTTAATGCAACTCCTCCTGGTCTAACGATGGCGTGACCAAAATGGGAGGTGATCGAAGTGAGCCAAAAATGGCAAGTGGAAGGAAGAGAGTGAATGCCGGGTTGGCGATGGAGGTGCTGTGGGTTTTGGGTGAGAGCGGAAAACTAAACTAAATCAAGGGCTTAAATTAATGGAATTTAAGAGTGTGAACTAGTTGGCAACTGGAAATGGTGACTGAGAGAGATACCACTCTGATCGACTGTGTAGGTTTTCCAATTCTCTCGTGCTTTGAAACAGTCTTCCTGTACTTCATCTTATATCAGAGAAATTTTCAAATTTTAATTAAAATTAATAAATTTTTATCGATATTTTCGTCATATCAATTAAACATCAATAAATTATTATACAACATTCTCTAAAATTTAATTTTTGAGTAAATGTTTTAACATTTTCATCCATAGCAACTAAAATAGATATTGATGGTTTTACAAATTTACATATCGATATTTTAAGTATTATGTACAAGTGAGGCTTACATAGAGCTATTATGTATGGCATAGTCATTAACTTCGATGGAAAATGATCCTCGCCTAATCTTTTTCTTGGAGATCTAGAGAATTCCGTAATCATATTCGTTCATCGTATATCGTGAGATTATAAATCATTTAAAATTAAATATAAATAATTCGTAACAAAAACTGATCACACAATATACGATGAAGAAACATGATTACGGAATCTTTGATTTCTCAGAAAAATAATCCAACGAGAATCATTTTCCAACTTCTGCAATTACTTTATAGTGACTTTATGGCGAGTCATCTTTGTATGTTGGCCGTTAGTGACACTCTCCCGCCACGTTTTCTCCTACTAGGAAAAAAAAAACAAATCGAGGTGTATATAAATACAAATAAGAATATACTAATGTTTTAAGGATATTTAATTTTGAGTAGAGAGATATGGACCGTCCATATGTAGGTGTCGTGTAAAGTGCAGAATGCGACGCCGTTTGCAACGCAGGAAAAATAGACGCTGATATTTTGTGAGGCAGGGAACCAACTGAGCGGTGGCACCCACCACCTCCATGTGCTGTCATTTACTAACAGTATCACCATTTTCATCGAATAATTCGGATATTTGAAATTTTATTACTCAAGTTATTATAATTTTTAAAATAAGCCTCTGTTTTTAGTCGTTACATTAAATTTTAATGGTCCATATTATTTGATAAGAAGAATTAGATGGAAGGGATCAGAAGATGTTCCCTTTCCCTAATAAGAGCAAGTCCAGTCCTACCCAATTTGACATGTAAATAGACAAAAAAAAATGTCAAAAATAAGAGAAAAATGGCCTAAGCGGCCCATCCCGTGACTTAAAATCGGGCAACTAAGCGGGTCCAAACCCGCACGACAGGTCCCTCAAGCTTAGGCTCGTTTAGTTACCCGACTTTAAGTCACATGTTGGAGATTTTTTTCTTTTACCTTGGTCAACTTTTTGCTTAATTACCCCGACAAACTAGGTAGAGCTGTACTTATTTTAAGAGCTCATCGTAGCCTAAAACATTCCCGTTATCTGTATGAGTCGCATCTAAAACTCATCGTCACACAATAATAATTGAGCGGGCAAGTTTGTACAAGGTAGATAGATCGACATGGAACAATATAGTATTTTGCATGGAAATGAAGGGGTACATGTGCCAAAAAATTTGTTTGATCATATCATCTTTCCTGCTTATCTTGGAGAAATTTTTAGTTGTGACGGGAACACAGATGGTACACCACGTGTTTTTATCCAAGTAGTGGAAATTTTAAAATTTTAGTTATGAACCTTTTAACACACATAACTCACCATTTATATAAGGACACATGGTGTACCACTTTGTATGATGATTACATTAAAAAATATTTTCTCATCTTGGTTTTGTTGATTGTGTTTCAATCACATGATGGCACTTGATCATAACGAAGAGAAGGGCAATGTAAAAATAGGGGACAATGATTGTCTGCTCTTCACTTTCGGTGCCCTTCTGTTTATGTGGTCATGGTTAATCTACGTCAATATTTTATATTACTATTCATTTTTGCCTTATTATATTTATAAAAAAAATAATATAAAATATTGACGTGACTTAACCGGGATCACACAAAACAGAAGGGCATCGGAAGTGGAGGACAGACAATCCTTGCCCAAATATAAGCCCCCACTTTTGCTTTGTCGGGTAGACTGAAAAAAATGGAAGAGAAATGGGGACTCTCGGTCTTTATGAATTTTTTATCATTTTATAATTTAACTGTCAATTATGTCAAAAACAAGAAATGACATAAGTTTATAAAAAGTTTTATTTTAAGAGTCTCCCGACTCTACTCAGCATTTCTCATGAAATGGAGATGTGGGCCATGGCTAATGGATACAAGTATATTATTACGTGTTGCACTGTCAACCGTACACGTGGAAGCTGAGTTTAGTCGAATGTTGTTGCCGGGGTATCATCGCTCTTGTAGTTGATAGGATTGCTATCGTTTGAGTGGATTTTGGGACCAAAAGATACACTGTTTGTTTCTCACTTAATTCCATCAACACCAGTGTCCGCACCTATTTTCGGTTTTTCAAACCCAAAAGGTCAAGTATGATTATTTAGAGGCCTTATATATAGATATATATATATATATATGAGATAGGATGAAGAGACAAATTTTTTTACAAATTTTTTTACACTTCTTTTGAGCCTTTCAATTAAAGCTATTTTAATGGTTAAGATTGTATTGGTTTATTTACTAGTTCAATTTGTAGTATGAAAGGAATTAATTTCATTAATTGTGAAAAATTATTATTAGTGTTTCTCTCTCCTTTGTATATCTTAAAAGATTTAACGTCATTAAATCTTATACATTCAGAAGTAAAGTATATAGAATTTACTTTGACCAACTGGTTTGCAAGCGGCGGCTTCCTTCGAAAAAAACAAAGTATGAGCATTGTTGATCTAAATAGAGGTGAAGGTCATTAGTTTGATTTGGAGCATTTTGGTGTTGTTTGGGTGGTGGTGCCTGTAATTCCTCCTTTTCACCCCAATTCCAAAACACATTTTAAAATAAAAAATTATTTTTGGTGTTTGTAATCCAAAATTTGATCTTTTATTTATCCTCAAATGTCTAAAGATTAGAAAAGAAAATAAGATATGTGACTACAAGAACTCCATGAATCATACAAGTTGAATCCCATGTCATTTGGACTTTCTTCCTATTTCTTCCTTCTTCTCCACACCATCAGAATGACTAGGTAGGAATAAACCGTTTTTATTTTCGAATTTGAAGAGATGAGAAGAGAGAGAAATCAAAATATTATCATAATAATTATCATTATTGCAGAAGTATATTTGTATAATTTCCTTTCTTATTTCAATAGTTAATAGACCAATGCAATTCTAACCGTTAAAATGGGTTTGATCTAAGGGTTTAAATGGAGTGTAAAAGTATTTGTCAAAATACGTGTCCCTTGATCCTATCCACATATATATATATATATATATATACACATATATATGCAGTGGCGGAGTTAGAATTTTCAAATAATAAGATCATGATTTCAAACAAAAAAAACCTCATTGGAACATTTCGTTGAGCACTTGGTAGAAACATGTTGATCCTGCCCATATTTGGTGAAGGCTTATGCCAACATATATCAACAACTATTATGATATGTAGAGGCTTGTCAATGGTGGCTATAGAAAAATGTGAGTATTATTGAAGACTGCCAAGGCTTGTCAACTGAGACATTTCATCGAGCATCTGGTGTGAACAAGAGAATCACACTTAAGAAGAGAGGAAACAAAGACAAGGGAAATTTAAGAAACTAACCAAAATTTGAACCCACATAGAATTATAGCCACATTTTAAGTTTATGAAAATTATATCCAAAAATTAATGTAAAAGTACTAATATACCTACGAGGTTGTCTCCTCCTCCTGCAAAGCTTCAAACTTTTAGCTCCTCTATAAGGAGCTAAGATCTCCAGACCAACACAACATATAGGGTTTCCACTTCAATTTTTTTCTTTAATTTTTCTGATTTTTGTTGTGTTTGATTTTCTAAACAGAGAGTAGATTTCGACCTCTTTCATCATTACTCTGAAACCGTTGTTCCCATTGGCCGGGCAAGCCATGGTACACCACCTCATTTCAGCTTGTAAAAAGATTGCTATTTGGTTTCTGGCTTTTAACTTTTAGCTTTTGGATTTCAGCTTTTCAATCTTTAACTAAAATCCAATCAAAGAATTTGGATTTCAAATTCAATTGCGAGAATTGAATGCTTGATTTTATGTTACATATTCACAATTTAGCTCAAATCTATTTGGTTGGATTATATGAAGAGAAAGAATTCGCACTTTATGTGTCGTTCATTTCCAAGTTTTTAGATTAGTTATGGGAAAGTTTTAGTAATTAAGGCTATAATAGTATTCTTATATTAACTTTTAGTTATAATTATTTTAATTTAAAATGACGGTTATATAAATTCTATATGGAATCCAAATTGTGGTTATTTTTTCGAAATTTCCCCTTTCTTCTTCGCCATTGTTGTTCATGAAATGGTAAAAAGGGTGAGTGAAGAGATTGATGGGGAAGCCAGTGAATCCATGGATGGGAATGCAGAAGAAGAAATGGTCCTTGCTGGTTCTGGCACTCTTCTCTCTCCACCGCCATAGTTTTCTTCATAAGAGCTGCGTTCGATTAATGCAGCACGAACAGTGGCATTCGTTTCGGTGATGGAAGTGACAGTACACCTGACGTAGTCCACTCCGCGGCTGGTCGAGCAGCCGGGAGCGGCGGACCAAACCCTCTGGATATCATGAAGTCAAAGCTGGTTCTCTTCGTCTCTCACGAGCTCCCCCTTTCCGGTAAACATCTATAATTTTCTCGGAAAATGGGAAAGCAAAGGGAAAAAATGGAAAACGCCTATTTATTTTATTTTATTTTATCTTCCCTCTTTTTTGAACTGTTAAAAAAAAAGGGAACAGGATCCCATTGTTGCTGATGGAGCTGGCGTTCTTGCTGAGACGAGTGGGGGCGGAGAACTTTTTGGATAACGAGCCAGAAACTGGAGGACGATGACGGGGTGGTTTACAGATTGGAGAACAAAATGCTGGACCGGGGAGTGGAGTTGTCATCTTTCTCTATATTACTTCAATTTCCAATCATTTCTTGTTCGAACATTACACTGCAAAGATATACTCACTTGTGCTTTATGCTCTGCTTGCTGCTCAAAAATGTATAGCGATACGAAAAACATGTTAATATGGTTTCGTTGGAGTTTTGCTAATTTGGAATTAAGAGTACACATTTCATTTATGTTACGGTTTCTGTTGGCATTCGACTTGGAGTAAACAAAATTTTTCATACAATAAGTTTTTATCTTGTGTTTTTGTTTGGGGTGGGGTGGATATTGATACCTGTAATTGAATGAATACAAGTTGTTCATACTGAATTTTAAACACGGCACAAATTCAAGTTGAACATTTAGGGGTTTTTTTTTATCGTAAACAATATCAAAGCAGGAGGGAATACAATATCAAATCTCGAAATGAAGCCAAAACAAAATTTTCTTAAGTTTTAGCATCACAAGATCGTTTCCATGATCAACACACTCAGTGATAGTATAGCAGAAAATACACACAACATAATGTAACATGCTTCGTATAAACCAATATCATCCAAGCAATCCCAACTGACATTCATGTCTTAAAACCAAAAACTTTAGACTAAAAATTGAAATACTAAATGAGCTACAAGGAAACACAATTGCTGATATGTGAGACTCTATTATCCAAAACGCCCCCTCACGAGTGGCTCCACACGGTGTCTCACCTCACAGGAAACCAATTCCCGCATTGGCAATGATCAAGTATTCGACGTCAAAATGGTATAAAATCATTACAAAATTTTCAATGGATCATCCACCCATTCAATGATATCTCTAAATGGAATAAAATCATCAGGAATTAATGTGATTTCAAAAATTGACCCTGACGATGACGATGAGTTGAAATACACAAGCATAGAAGAATAAGGAATATTTTCAATAATAATTTATTCAGTAAATGTGATAATTTTTTTTTGGACAAAAAAAAATATCACATTTTTTGGACTAATAAATGTGATAATTAGTTATGGAAATATCATATGGCATTTAGAGAAGCAAATCAAAACGTACGAATTGAATGCGTAATAGGCTCAATGTTGTATATATATCTAAATGAATTTGTAATGTGGTTTTGCATTTGCAGTTGATAGTAAAAGGTAAGGTTACATATATAGTTCGTTTGTGGATCGATCAAAGATCGATGGCATCTGGAACGAAAAAAGTTTTTGTGATTGGAATCGGCCTTTTTTTCAGCTGTTTGCTGCTCCAATGCGAAGAAGTTGATGGAAGAGAATATATAGTGGGGGATGACAAAAGATGGAGCCCTGATGCTAACTTAACCCAGTGGACTGAGGGCAAGAAGTTCAAGGCTGGAGATGTTTTGGGTAATTAAAAGGACTGACTGACACTTTAATTTGCTTTTCAATTTGTGTTCATGCATCCGATTCCCCAAGTTTATACCTATTGTGCGTGCGCATATTACTATTTTTTTATTAGATGATTTGTATACTAATTCAATATATTTTGAAAACAGTTTTCAAATATAAAGATCCCGATCTCATTGTGGCTGCGGTACTGGACAATTATTTGTTCGAGAAGTGCAACTTATATCTGGGCGCGATGAACCTATATACTTCAGGAAACGATCATGTGGTATTGAAGAAGGGCACAATCTACTTCGCACCTTATCAGTCTCCTTACTGTGAAAATGGAATGAAACTTACAGTTCATGTGGAGTAACTATATATATAGTTACAAACATGATGCAGTTTAATTATTAGGCAGGCTCCATTGTTAATTATGTCATACAAGAGAGATGTTTTAATATGAAGAAATAATTGGAACCGTATTGTTTTTTGTCCTTGTTCATGCAATGAAATTTTTTTTTCTTCAGGGTAACAACAATAGTTTCTTACATTATCTTAAATAATAAAAGTATAAAGATAATTAATTCTTACTTTAGTGTCTATAATCTCACTAAAGTAGCTCTTTATTTTTTTTCTCTTCTCTCTAACCTCCGGTAACCCCCTTGCTCTCACACATAAATGCATGGGAATTCATTAAAGTGCACGTTTTTTAAAACTCCAATATACTTATATGTATAATACACATATGTACTATACAAATTTAATACATGTTATTTTGATACATTTTTAATAATTAATATAAAATTTACGTATTTTATACATGTTTTTGACATATTTAAAAAAATGATTTAAATAATAATTATAAAAAATTTAAAAGGCCCTTTTTTGTGGAGACATTTTAAGCAAATATTTTAAATAATACACGTACGTATTTTTGTAGACATCGAAATTTTGGTAAATAAGTGTTGACCGATAAATCAAAGTGTCAACGCTCATGTATTACATAAATTTTACACGTAGCGTGTGACTCAACGAAAATGGAAATGAGTTGGAAAAGTCATCAAATAGGACACGTGTCAACACCTGGCAGAAACGACTTATTTCATCTGGGATATTATATTCAAAATTAGGCCTTGGAAATTTCTATAAATAGAAGCCAATTTCATTCATTTGGGAGGAACCAAAATCATTAGGCAAAATTCTTGAAGCTCTGAAGCTCTGAAACTCCGAAGCTCTCAAGCATCCAGGTTCCCGAAGAATCAAGAAAGCTCTCTTCGTTCTTCGTTCATCGTTCATCCTAAGATCAAGCCCAAACGGCCATTTGGATCAACAATCATCCACCAATTCAAGATCAAGCCCCGACGGCCCTTGAAGAAAGTGTTCTTCGTTCTTCGTTCTTCGTTCATCGTTCTTCCAAGATCAAGCCCCAACGGCCCTTTGGATCAACAATCATCCACCAATTCAAGATCAAGCCCCGACGGCCCTTGAAGAAAGTGTTCTTCGTTCATCGTTCTTCCAAGATCAAGCCCCAACGGCCCTTGAAGAACTTCCACCAATTCAAGATCAAGCCCCGACGGCCCTTGAAGAAAGTGTTCTTCGTTCATCGTTCTTCCGATATCAAGCCCCAACGGCCCTTGAAGAACTTCCACCAATTCAAGATCAAGCCCCGGCGGCCCTTGAAGAAAGCACCATCGTTCATCATCCGTTCATCCAAGATCAAGCCCCAACGGCCCTTTGGATCAACAAACGTCGACAAATCCACACACATCCAACCGTTCTTCAAGATTAAGCCCAAAAGCCCTTGAAGATCCGTTCATCAACAGTTCTTCAAGATCAAGCCCAACAGCCTTGAAGATTCGTCCATCCATCAACCTTTAAGATTAAGCCCAAAGGGCCCTTGAAGAAACTTCCCTCAACCTTCAAGATTAGGCCCCAACGGCCTTGAAGAAAACTTCCAACAGTTCATCCAAGATCAAGCCTCAACGGCCCTTGGATCAACGAAACATCCACAAATACACACCTCACGGAGATCGAATCAGAGGATCAAATTTGAGAGAGATTGTAACCCAAAATCATCAAAAATACAAATATTTGTTTGTGCACGTTGTTCTTGTCTCTTTCGTTTCAGGAATTTTCCGTGTTCACAATTTTCACTTATTAGATGCATTTTGTATTTTACTATTTGTACACGTTTAATGTTAAAGTGGTCAATTTTTTGAGTTTTATAAATATGAAGTCAATAATTGATCACTAGCGTCACCAATATTTAATAAATATGTCAATCATTTCAACAATAAAAATTTGTTAATTCTACACTCCGGCCATTTTCCAAGAAAAAAATAAAACTCAGTTTGTTTACCATACAATGCACGAATAATTTGGGGCATTTTGATCTATATGCTTGGTTTTTGGATTTCTTGAACCAAACGTCTATAAGACTTTTAGAGATTTGATCAAACTAATTTCTACAATTTTAATTAATTTACTAATTAAGTTCAAATTACACAAATTGTCATTATAAATAATTTTCAAATTAAATCCAAAATATAACAAACTCCTAAGATCTTGTTAATTTATGTTCTATTAGTTCAATATATTTAAGAAAAGACAAATAAACTTTCTATAAAAAAAATTAAAAAAACTTGAATTGTGGGTGCAAAAAAGACGATGGCACTTTTTAACCCAAAATTTATGTTCTATTAGTTCATTATATTTAAGAAAAGACAAATAAACTTTCTATAAAAAAAATTAAAAAAACTTGAATTGTGGGTGCAAAAAAGACGATGGCACTTTTTAACCCAAAAAACCAAAAGGTGATGTTTTAAACAATACCAATTTATTCTAAATGATATTACATACATAATATATCTCTAATCTCTAATAGTAGAAAGCCACAAAGCTTTACCAAAATATTTGGACTTAAAAGCCCGTCAAACAATTAAATCCAAAACCAGCCCAAAGAATACAAAAGAATATGAAGGGGTAATTTTTTCAAGAAAAAAGAAGTTTAAAATTAAAATTAAAATCAGGGAGCGGTCGAGCAGGAGTAGAAACCACAGTTTAAAAAATAAACATTAAAATTTTTAAAATAAATCAAACTCCATATTAATACCAATTTTGATCTTGTAGTTTACCAAATGCTGTAACCAAGAACAATTTTTTTTAGTTTTTTTCATTCCTTGGCAAATCGATCGTATGCAACTTAAGTAGTGGTAGAGGGGCATTTCAATTCTTATACAAAGTTGCAGAACCATGATTTTAAAACAATGACGAGATGATAAAGAAATTCGCATATTTTGGTTAGTAGTTATATATTCATTTACGATTGTTCAGATTCAATTTCACATACTTACCCAAGTACTATTACAATTCTATTCACTATGTGTGCTTGATTGGACAACGATGGATTTCAGATTTTTCTCTTTACTTTGTAATCATATGAAGTTTGATTTATTTTAATCTTGGCCTACATGTTATATTTGAAGGCTTGCTTGATGTAGCAGAAAAGTATGTTGAAAATGCATAAATTTTCTTTCCAATATGCTTGAGTTCGTAAAAAGAAGGCACAATCAAATTTGCTGGAAGAATCCAAAGCCTCTCGCTTTGTTTGGTGGGTTTTTGAATTTTCGAAGGAATGAAATGGGATTTTTTAGGAATGCTTTAATTGGGGGGTGTGCGATTCTACAAGCAAAAGCGAACTCAACCAACTCAGATGACGCGTTTCAAGGAGTTAGTGGCATTTAAAATAGGGCTAGTGATGGACAGAGGTCAAAAGATGCTTTGATCATCTTCTTAATCCATTGGTTAAACTAATTACAATATTCTACAACATTCTATTTGAAAACAAACATTTAGAAATTGGAAAGGCGTGACAAATGATTTCATGCTCCATTTTTGCTTCCTCTTTTAGATATTCTACCATTGTTAAAACAACTTAAAAGACTCAAGTAATTAAAACGATATTAACTCTATTGGGAAACAAACATTTTAAATTTTATTATGAAAATTAAAATTGCATTTTGGAGGGAAACATTTTTGGATGGTCAAAATTCATCGTTTGTCATAGCAAAATGATGATTTTGAATTGTGACGTCGTTCCTTTTGTAAAAAAGTATTATAGCCCAAATCAGAATTTGGACAGCAAAATTGCAAATTCTCATTCCGTCATTTTGCCGTCTGATGGTCCATTTCATTTTCAATCTATTTGACCATTTGTTCTACATAATTAGTTTTCTTAGTAGCATCTCAAAATGGAGCCTTTCACTTTCTTTATCTTATTGTTTTAAGTTATTGAGTTCACACGAGTCACCGTGTGGTTTGTTCGATGTACATGCAAATCGCAGCTGGCAAAAGACACCGTCCAAACGTAGGTTTTATGTATATAGCAGTCGAACCCTAATAATAGTGATTGAATCAATCAGACTTACCTAAAAACACAAATATGAAACCATTTGGAGGAGTTGTGCTGTCATCTAGTCATGTTGTTCATCTTCTGCAAAACTGAAGCTGCAGTGGTATTGTTGACCCTAGAAATTACAAAGCCTACGTGGCGCGCAGGCCGAATATATTCTAAGCTAACTACGTCCTTCGGTGATTGCGGGGCGTGCCAACTCGTCGGCCGAGGCTCGGCCGAGGAGTAAATTTGATGATGCTGCGTTGGGTCGCGCTACTGACTTCTGCGTCTTGCGATTGCGGCCGAGAAAGGAACGCGTCTCGGCCTCTTGGGTTCTCGAGCCTGAAGACAAGGCTGCTATTTCTTACAAAGTTCACGAACCGAATTCGGCTTACAATGTGCCGAATGTAATAACTGTAACACCTCACCTCGCCGAGAAGGCTAATGAGATGACCTCGACCAACAAGGATTCGAAAACCCTTCTCGACCGAGACTTGGATAGGCAATCGACCGTTCTCGCCGCAGTGCTGTTGATGCCAACGGAAGATACTGCGAGACCGACCGACTCTACGGTGACAGAGCTATCTATGCCGACTTAAGATATCACCGGTTGCTTCCACAGTGCTGTTGATGCCAACGGAAGATGTGTCAGCGAAAAAGGAAAAGAAAAAGATCTCAAGTTGTGAGAGTTTGCGCAGGGCAATTTTGTATTGATTTTTGTGAGGCCTTTTCCATTGCTGAATGTCTTGTATTTATAGAAGCAGAACACCGAGCCCGAGTTCTAATCCTATTCGAACTAGGTTTCCTTCTCCGGATTAACGTTACCTCAATCAGTCCTACCTCTGCTAGGACTACGAATCTAGTCCTTTACTGAGCCGGATTCGCCTTCTAGTTTTACTGATCTCGTCGAGGGTCCCTATTGTATTAGGACTCGACTTGCACTCTGATTTAACCGATCTAGGCCTAGAAGCCCATGAGCTGAAGCCCCCATGACTTTCTCGCCGTAGTCTTCCCGGGCCGAAAGTAATACCTCCCTCGGCCCAAACTGCTATTTTGGGCCTAAACATTGCCCCCTCGCTTTTGAGGTCCTCGGCCTGAAACCTTCGGCCGAGTTTCGGCCTTGAAGAAGCGAATCTACCACTCAGGATCCCAATACCCGAGTTCCAAGGCGTATTTATTGAACATGATCGCACGATCTTGATCCTGCTAAACCACTCGCCACGTGGCATCCCCTAACATGGCCAATCCCCGATGATGACGTCTGAAGCGTGCACCTGCCCGAACCGTCTCGTCATTATGACCACCATCTCAATCCGCGAGCCATTTCATCAGTCCGTGAGCCCTCCTGTCATCGTGCAGGCGTCGAACCGTCTTTCGTCATTAACTTCGCCGTCACACGCGATCGTGCGCCCCCAAAACCTAAAACCGTCGGTCTTCTCAACCGCATTCCCCAAATGCTCATCATGATCAACGATTCCTCCGGTCGATTTTGCCCTTTGTTTTGAATTTCGAACGATTGCTCTTCCTCCCATTACTCTATAAATACCGAAATTTCCTCATTTGTACTTTACATTCTCAAACTTCCTGAAATCCCCTACTCTTGCTCTCAAGTGCATTCCTCCATTCCAAGCTTTCGTCCTCAAATCCCCAACCCAAAAAACCTCCTTACGCTGTGCTTTTACAATGGCCTCCTTCATCTCCAAGCTTTCCCGGGAATGCGACCAGCATCAGAAGATCCTTGATCGGAGCTCGATCAAGAATATACGGTTCGAGAACGACATGAGCACCGTCCACCAAATCCTGGGTCCTCTCTTCAAGGCAACAATCCCGCCGACCATCACTGGTCTTCTCCAGGAACACTGCCTTACACCCTTGCTCCAAGGGTTTGAATGGTCGAGATGGGAGGCGGCAAAGCCCCAAGGCTCCTGGCCCTCGACGACCACCACCTGGGCGACCTGGGTTGTCCGAATGGAACGGCTCTTCGGCGAAAAATGGAAAATCCTGGGCATCTACGACGCCATCCTCCTTTCGTCGATGGACATTGTCCCTGACAAGGAGCTGCTCCTAGCCGCTCTATGCTTCTGGTGCTCAGCCACCAACACAATGGTCCTTCCCCTTGGTCCCATTGGTCCCACCATCCTGGACATCACCGCCATTTTGGGGACCTCGGCCACCGGGATCCCTATCGACGCGACCCTCTCCGGGCACCCGTCGAATATCGATCTGAAGACGCTCTTCGACCGTCGAGCCTTCGAGACCCTGAATAGTGACGGTCACATCCCGTCGAGGGATGAAATACAGAAGCTCCACAAGAACTTTCTCAACTACAACACCCTCTACCTTCACTTCGCCGGTCGAGGGGAAGAGGACCTGCGAGAAGGAGAGCATGAAGCCTTCCTCTTCTACTGGTACAATAAATACATTTGTTGTACCAAATCAAACAAATGTTTGGTCGAGAATATGCCAGTGGCCGAAGCCCTGGCCAGTGGTCGCGTCCTGGCGCTGAGTTCTAATATTCTTGCCCACCTCTTCCGTTGCCTGGCCGAGGCGACTCTCCACACGGTGGACCCCCACCAGAATGGCCCTCTCTGGGTCTTCCAGCTCTGGTTGCAGGTGTACTTCGCCTCCCTTCGGCCGGCTATAGCTGATTTCTCAGCAACAGAAGCTCTTGGTCCTCAGCTAGCCTCCCGACCAACGCCTCCTCATCAGGCCGAAGAGGTGTTTAGGTACCTCTTTGCCCTTGACGATCTCACAAGCGACGAATTCCTGATTTGTCGTCGTCGTGATTACCCCCCCTCCATCAAACTGCCTACCTCTACGTGGGCGGCAGAGGAGGACGCCGCTCTTCGCCGAACCTGGGGGTCGTTCGTGCTTGCTCGCGACCTTCCTCTCGGCTGCGACGGGAAACGGTCGGGGTGGGAAGTGTACCATCCGAACTTCCTTGCCCGTCAGCTCGGCTATCTTCAGGGCTGTCCCGTCCCCCTTCTCTCTTCCCGCACAGTATTGAGCCGCGGATGCGAGCCTCGCTCTTCAGAGAATGAGTGCAGGACTGCCGCGAAGGAGTTTCAAGAGTACTGCCAAAGATTTCGCCTACGACCGGCCACCCCAGAAACCCATTGCACTGACACCTTCGGTGAGTGGTGGGAAAATTACACTCAAGAGTTCTTCGGTGCGCCGGTCGAGGATGTACTAAACAGGCTCTTCGGTAACCGACCTAAGAAAGCCCCGGCCCCCCATTCTCAAGGTAGTTGTTCAATTCCCCCTTTTTCTTCAACCTTGCCTGTTGTACGCCTTACTGAATTGTCTTTATCCTTTTAGGTAGTCGGCCTTTGAGAAAGACAGAGGTAGTCGCCGCTGCTATGGCCGGGAAAAAATCGGTCGTGGCCAAAAAAGACAAACCTGCTGGTAGGGCCGGGCTGACCAAACGGCCTCGCCAAGAGGCCGGGCCGGCTATCAAGCCTTCCCCGCCTGCCAAGCGGGTCAAGCAACTGGCGAAGAAAGGTGCACGGGAGATCCACGTTATTTCCAGCCACACGACGACTCCCAGTGCTTCCCCTTCTCCCGCCGCCGGCCATTCTGGTGTCAAGAAACAGCCGGCTTCGGCCATAGAGACGATCCCAGCGCGGCCTGCTTCTGTGGCCGGCGAATCAGTCGTACCTCCCTCCGTCGAGAAGGCACCTGTCTCACACCAGGCGGTTCCTACGACCGAGGAAACCTCTCCCAAGAATCCAAAGCCCACGGTCTTCGTGCTGGAAGAGAGTGAGGGGAGCGACGAGGTCCCGCTGGCGCGTCGTCCTCCTACTCGTCAACGAACTCCTCCAGTATCCGAGATGGCGGTTCAACCCGGCCCCTCCTCGGCTAATCGTGGCAAGCACACGGTCGAGGAACCGACCCCGGCGGCCGAACCTCTCGTTCCTTCTCAAGATCAGGACGTCCCTGCCTCCACTGAAGCAGCTGCGCCAATCGGCCCATCGGCAGCCGACCGTGGCAAACGCCTGCTCGAGGAACCCGAGGCCACAGCGGAATCGCCGATCCATCCTCAAGACCAAGGCTTCCACATCCCTCCACAAGAGGTTACCTCGGCTTTTGTAAGTACCTTCAATTTTCCTCCCGATTGCTTTTCTGCTTTAGAATTCTAAACAAGGAAAAACTAAATGTCAGGTGCCTGTACATTCTTTTCACCGTCAATTCTATGCGCCGAAGGGCGTTATCTATATTTCCTGGCCGCCTCAGTGGCCATCAAACGTAGATAACTTCCATCGGCCTCGTGAAGTGAGAAGCAATCTGAGACACTGGGCTCGGCCATTGAGTTCTTTAGGTTCGAGCAACGACCCTGGGGACATGGCCGAGGTCTCCTCTCAGCAGGTTAAAAAACGACACCTTCTTGCTATTCTTGTCATGACTTCCTTTAAGCTTAACCTTGTTTATTCGTGCAGGCTTCATGGGAGGTTGAATTCAAAGCTCTCCTCTCCAGTACGACTGCAGAGTCCGGCCCTTCGGCCGCTCCAACTGAGGCTGCCGATCCAAGCGCCCTAACCCAGTTGCGAGAAGTCCTGTCGCTCTCTTCATCGCAAGTACTTGAGCGCAACGGTCTTGATCTGCTCGGCGTGTGTCTGAACGACCTTGGGGCCGACGGTCGCCTAAGCGGAGATGCCATTGTTCGGGCATCGTCTGCTTTGGAGCGCGTTCGGGAGACATTTGGCATCTTCCAGACTGCTCTGAAGGCCGAACAGGACCTGCAAGCCGCCACGGCCGTTCAAGACACCCTCCGTCCGAAGATTGACGATCTACGGGTAAAAGGAGAAGCGTTAGCCGAGCTCGACCGTCAGATGGCCGAACTAACAAAACGCCGGTCGGTCATTGCTTCTGAACTTGCGAGGGACTTCGAGTCAGGCGGGAAGGATCGCCTAACTGAGTATGCGGCGGCCAAAAAGCGGGTCGAGCGCCTGAGGCTAGACAAAAAGAATCGGCAAGCCGAAGTCATCATGGCCGACGTGCGGTGGTTGGAATTGAAAGCTCTGCTCAGCACTCTTCTTCCCTCGTCTCCTTGAATGTATTAGACCTACTTATTTTTGTAATACCTGTCAATTTTAATGGAATGACTTTTCCTACAACAAACTTTTTATTCACGCATTTCCCATGCGACCGGATAGTATTTCTTCAAGAACTTCCCATTAATTGGTAATTTGTGAACTACTCCAGTCCGGTCTTTGAGATGATACGCCCCTTTACCGTATACCTTATGCACAATGAACGGCCCTTCCCAATTCGGCGACCACTTGCCGAACCTAGGATCTTTTATTCCTACGGGCAACACCGTTTGCCACACCAATTCACCCTCGCCGAACGTTTTCTGTCGTACCTTTTGGTTATAGGCTCGCTCGGCAATCTGTTTCTGTGCCACCAGTAAGTTATAAGCGTCAAGTCGCGCTTCTTCCAAATCTTCTAGTTCCTGTCTCATGGACTGATTATATTCGGCGCTAAACAAACTACTTTGTTCAATTAATCGCAACGAATTTATGCTCAACTCGACTGGTAGCACCGCATCGTGTCCGTAAGTCAATGCGTACGGGGTTGTTGCAGTCGCCGATCGGGACGACGTTCGGTATGCCCATAATGCCTCGTTCAACTTCAAATGCCACATGCCATGCCTCTCTTTTATTATTTTTTCGAGGATGCCAATCAACACTTTATTACTTGCCTCGGCCTGCCCATTCGCCTGTGGATAATACGGTGTGGACTGTTCCAGCCGAATTTTCAAATTGGCCGTGTATTCCTTAAACCTTTCGGCTGTGAAGATTGTTCCATTGTCGGTTATGATCGTTTCTGGCACACCGAACCGGGTCACAATGTGTTCCTCCACGAAATCGCAAACTTCTTTAGACGTTAATTCGGCATATGATTTTGCTTCGACCCACTTAGTAAAGTAATCAGTTGCGACTATTATCCATGCATGCTTAGCAGCTCCAGAAGTCGGCGTGATTTTGCCGATTACGTCCATGGCCCATCCTCTAAACGGCCACGGCTTAATGACCGAATGTAGCGATTCGGCCGGGACCCTTTGTATAGGCCCATGGATTTGGCACTGCACGCATCCTCGTGCAAACTCGATACAATCTTTCAGTATTCTCGGCCAAAAATAACCGTGTCGTCGGAGTAGCCATCGCATTTTTCGTCCAGACTGGTGAGCTCCGCATACCCCTTCATGAACCTCTGCGATCGCTCGAGTACTCTCTTGAGGGCCGAGGCATAGCAATAACAAACCATCTTCGCCCTTTCGGTACAACTCGCTCTGGTACGTGACATAGTTCGTGGCGTGAGCCCGTGTCCTGCGACTGTGTTTTCCGTTAGGATTGTCCAGATACTGCATAATGGGCTTTCTCCAATCATCTGGTACTGCCTCAGCCGCGCAAATTTCTATAGAGTCCTGGTCCTGCCGATCCAACAACGAAGGCAAGGACATGACCCTGGTGCGTATCACATTGTCTCGACGGAGGATTTGCTGATCAACCAAGGCCGGGTATAATTGTTGTAATATTGGTATCTCCCGGCCTAGCTTGCCCCCCAGGAGTTGTGCACCGGAGGCGATTTGAGCCAACTCGTCTGCGTCGGTATTATGAACCCGAGAAATATGCTCGAATGTAATGCCGTCAAAGGACTCGGCCAAATAGCTGGCGATCATGTGGTAAGGCGCCAGAGTACAACTCATGCAGCGAAAAGACCCATTAATTTGGTTAATTACTAGTTCAGAATCCCCGCGGACGAGGACACGAGTGGCATGTAGGTCAAGAAGGAGGCCTAGACCAATGACCAGAGCCTCGTACTCGGCCTGATTATTGGTACAGTCAAAATCCAATTTGAGCGAAAAATACCAACGATCGTTGTGAGGAGACTGAATGACGATGCCTGCACCGGCCGAGGACGAAGTACTGGAACCATCGAAATACATCGTCCAATAGTTGTCGCGGGTCACCACCATGCCAATCTCAACATCAGCACCCCCGAAATCATAAGGCGAAGGGTGCTGGGCAAGGAAATCGGCCAACGCCTGTCCCTTCACAGCTTTTTGCGGCACGTATTGCAAACTAAACTCGGACAACGCCATCGTCCATTTCCCAATTCGGCCCTTCACAATTGGCCGGGTAAGCATGTACCGGATAACGTCGGTCTGGGCAATGACTTGGGTGACCGACGGGAGCATGTAATGCCTAAGCTTGGATGCAGCGAAGAACACGGCGAGACAGAGCTTCTCAACGGCGGAATAATTGATCTCCGGAGGACTCAGATTACGGCTTAGGTAGAAGATAGCCTGTTCCCGGCCGGCATCATTGTCTTGCGCGAGGAGGCAACCGATGGACTCGGCGGCCGCCGAAATGTACAGCTTGAGAGGCTTACCGCGCTGAGGAGGGACCAGGACAGGTGGGTTTGTAAGGGAAACCTTGATCTGTGTGAACGCCGCCTGGTGCTCCTCATTCCACATGAACTTATCGGAGTCCTTGAGCTTCAAAAGTGTGGAAAAGGCTTTCATTTTACCTGCCGAATTAGCAATAAATCGGCGTAAAAAATTGATCTGGCCGAGTAAGGACTGTAATTGTTTCTTTGTTGTTGGGGGTGGGGCGGTGATGATTGCGCGTGCCTTGTTCTCATCGACTTCAATCCCACGATGATGTACGAGGAAACCAAGAAAATTCCCGGCCGATACACCGAAGGCACACTTGGCAGGATTCATCTTGAGGTTGTGCTGACGCATACGGAGAAAAGCCTGTCGGAGATCGTCCAGATGTGTCTGTCGGCGTTTAGATTTGACGACAACATCGTCGATATAAACTTCGACGATGGTGCCAATTAAATCGTGGAAGATGGTGTTCATCGCCCGTTGGTACGTGGCGCCGGCATTCTTGAGGCCGAATGGCATGACAACCCATTCGTAAGTGCCGAGTGCCCCCGGGCACCGGAAAGCAGTTTTGTGCACATCGGCTTCGGCAATAAATATTTGGTTATATCCGGCATGTCCATCCAGAAAAGATAAGATCGCATGATTCGCCGCGGCATCGATTAACAGATCTGAAATCGGCATTGTATACTCATCTTTGGGCGTTGCCAGATTCAGATTGCGAAAATCGGTACAGATGCGCAGTGCACCACTTTTCTTTAATACAGGAACAATATTCGCCAACCATTCGACATATCGAGCTGTCCGAATGAACCCGGCTTTCAAAAGCCGAACTAATTCGTCCTTAACACTGAGTTGTACTTCGGTCGAGAATCGACGAGGTGGCTGACGGAAAGGCTTGAATCCGGGCTTAATACGTAATTCATGCTCGACCAAAGCACGATCTAAGCCGGGCATTTCATGATAACTCCAAGCAAAACAATCTTTGAATTCCGTAAGCAAAGCCCGCAACTCGTCCTTCATTTGTTGAGGAAGTAACGCACTAATAAACAAAAGTCGTGGGTCATCGGCCGTCCCAACATTAATCTCTTCCAAAGGGTCCTTGACAAGGGGCCGATAATCTTCGAGCTTGGCCGGGGCGGCTCGAATTTTATCAAAAGATAATACAGGCCCATTATCTCCCTCAGCAAGGAACTCGACGAGGTTGACACCCGAATTTGGTTGTTTGGATATCGTATACCAATGGGCCAGCAGTCGTTCCATAGTAGATGAAACCGCGGCCCTACGTGCTTCCCGATCGGCGTCAAACATCGGATTCGGGGAGAAAGTTAGCTAATCCGAGTCTCGCCGAATCCTGCTGGACAGTCTCGGCGCCAACCTCGATAGCTTTCTGAACGGAAATCCGAGTCGGCCGTCCTTCTTCATTGAAGCCTTGCAACGTAAAATAGCCGACGTGATCGTCATAATACCGTGCTTGAATCATGTTGGCTTCGAAGGGCTGGCTATCGGCCGGATGAACAGTGACCGATTTGCCGTCCCAAAAGACAAGCACTTGGTACAATGAGGAAGGAATACAGCTGGTTTGATGAATCCAATCTCGGCCGAGCAATGCATTATACTCGGTTTTGGAATCAACCACAAAAAAGGCGGTCATATGGGTGCGACCGGCAATATTCACAGTTAACGGAAGCACACCTTTGGTGTGGGACTTGTCGCCGACAAAACTGCTCATTGTGATCCCTGACGGAATAAGTTCGTCATTGGAACGGCGTAAGGCCTTCATGATGTTCAGGGGCATGATATTGACAGTAGCTCCACAATCGACAAAAACCTTAGAAACCGGATATCCCTCGATGTGTGCCGTTACATACAATGGCTTTAAATGGTGAAGCTTGGCCGATGATAAACGAGGGAACAATTCGGCCAAAGCGGCCTTTAGGCTATCATCTCTTGCTGTTGACTCGCCTTCAGCAATCGATATAAAATCAACATGGCCAGGTTCCTCGACAACCACATCTCCATCGAGGAAATTTGGTTGAGCCGTGCTTGATTGAAAATCGGCAGGTAATACATGAACCATACTAATTTCCATATTATCCAGGACGGACGGGCCCATCAGGTCGAGACCCTCCTCGTTCGGTTGGTTAGCGACTACGGACTTGGTTGTCGTCAGAGTCGGACAACGAGATTCTTCCGTCCCTTCAACAATGGCACCCGGCGGAGCTGCTTCGGCCACTTGTTGGCTCCGCGTGACCGCCTCAGGTAAGGTCGAGATTGACAATGAGCTTGGGGTCAAGTCCTGAACCTGCTCCTGGTAGTGTAGCCGAGCATCCCTAGTGTCGAGATAAGCATCAAGACGGGCAATACGGGCGATTTCATCGGTCGTAAGGCCGAAGAGAGAAACTGCTGAAAATACTTCAAAGTGATACCGTAAATACTGAAGGTCCTCTAGCGAGAAAGGAAGGTCAGCGACATCGATATCGGTATACGGGTCAACTTCAAATCCAAAGACACGAGCTTCTCGTATGTGCTGGAACCTTGCTTTCAATCCTGGATCTGAGGTCTTCTGGATGATCCGCTCAGCATCCGGACAAGCCAAGACAAGATCAATGGTGTCCTGACATGCCTTCGGCAAACCATACAAATCGTTGGCCGAATGTTCCTTATGAAATTCTCGCATATATTCCAAAGACTCCCCAAGGAACGGGGGGTGCAAATTCCGTCGAATTTTGACCAAAGGCTCTTGTATAGCTATCGGGGATAATTTGCTTTCGGCCTTTTGCCTGAAATGTTCAACACGTGCCTTCATTTCCCCTGGTCGAATGAGAAGTTTGATCCGCTTATCAGCTTCTTCAAACATGGTCTCGACGTCTTGACCGACCAGCCGTTTTCCCTGAGCCAACTCTGTCATAATTGGTGGAGGTGGTCGCTTTTCATTAGTGGCAACTGTATCCTTCGGTCGCCACTTAGGGGCCGAAGTTTCTTGGGCTGCTTGTCGGCGAGCCATGCAATCCATCCGTTGATGCCGGCGTTTCTGAGATTTGGACAACGCGGTATAGATGCCCTTCGAAGAATGGTACGTATACCAACGTTGATCTCTAGGCTCAGGTGGCTTGAAGGTCTTTTGACTCCGTGATGATCCTGAACTGCTAGAATTACGCTTATAGTAATCATCGTCATAAAATGAAGCATCAAAATCGAGGCGCCGCCTGACCGGGGGTGTCTCTTCCATCCGTACTTTAGGACCGAGCCTCCCAAAAACCCCATGATGTTGGTCTTCATTGGCTATCTTTTGCCGAGTTACGGCCACGGGTTGCGAAGAAGGTTTCTCTTCTGGTTCACTGTCGACCTTCGCTTTACATTTTCTGCACAGAACCGCTGTCCCACTATCTTCATCGGCGCTATACTCCGTCAAAGATTTGACAATAGCGGGCCCCGTTAAGGCCGCAGATAGTTTATCTGAACGCGAATCGGCCATGAACCGTGGCCGAACATTCTGATTCCGCGGGCGTTGTGTCTCAACCACTTCAGCCTTGCCTTTCCCTTTGTCCTTGGGTAGGTACGCGTCGACCATATTTACTGTTGCCGTGGGGAACGGATCAGTATCAACACTCATCCTCTTCTCGGGGAACTTCAGTTTGCCATTATCAATCCAGCTTTGGACGTTATCACGAAATACGACGCAATTGTTTGTCGTGTGTTTGCTCGAATTGTGGTATTTGCAATACACCTTTCCTTTAAGCTCCTCGGCCTTAGGAATGTTATGACCAGGCCGAAGCTTAATGATTCTTGCTGATAACAGTTGGTCAAAAATTGCGTCAGCCTTGGTAATATCAAAAGTATAAACCTTTGACGGTTTCGATGTTCCTTCAGTGGCCGAGCGACTTTTGGCTTCTCTAGAATCAACCTGAGTTAATGCCTTGCAAATGTATGGTTTATCTATTACTATCTCAGCCGCATCCACACTAACACATTCATCCTCGGTTGATGCATAATTGACAGTAGGGTTCTTGTAAATCGTTCCCCGAGTTGGAGTCTTCGAAGTCTTTTCCTCGCGGAGCAAATAATCGTACTGCTCGACATGCTGGGCCAATTCGTACATGTCCCGAAAATTTGCCCCCAAGAATTTCTTTTTGTATTCGACGTCAAGACCATTCAAAGCCAGTCTGACAAATTCGACTTCGGGTAAGGGCACTCGGCACCAATTCCTAGCCGATTTAAACCTAGTAAGATAATCCATTGGTGACTCATCAGACGCTTGAGCCATCCGTGCTAATGAAGAAACTGACATCTCCATCCCCGGCCGATAAAATTGCTCGTGGAACTTCTCGACCAACTCCTCCCAGTTCTGGACGGAATTAGGCGGGAGATTGATGTACCAGGCAAATGCCGAGCCGGTCAATGAAAAATTGAACAGCCGTAACTTGTGGAAATCACTATTCACATCTCCACATTGCGCGGTGAAACGAGCCACGTGCTCCAACGAAGACAGGGACGATTCACCAGCAAAAAGACTAAAATCTGGGATCTTGAAGCCCTTCGGGTATCCAAACGTCTCAACATAAGCTGGGTATGGATGAATAAACTTGGGAAACTTCGGCCCTTTCTTCATAGCGGAGTCGATCATCCGCTGAACTTCGGTCATATCAACAGATGCTGCTTCGATCCTTTGGTCGGTCCCGTCTGACCTACTGTTCGACCCTCCTCCCTTCTCTAAGTTAATTGTTTTGAGCGGGGCAAGAATAGGCCCGGCCGGTACAATCGGTGCCGGGTTGTTTTCTGGTAAGCAAGTTTGGCGAAGATCGAAAGGCCTGCTGCCACCAACTTGGCTAACCAACATTTCGAGCAGTTTGGTTTGCCGATCATTGGCACTGAGTATCGCGTCCTGCAGCTTGTCAATGCCTCGACTGAACGTCTGCTCGACTGACCGAGACTGCTCGTCCAGTCGCTTTCGGAGGAACGACCTCGTTGGTGGGTCTGTTCCTTCACCACCATCCTCATCACATTCCTCTATTATCCCTTCATTGAGAACGCATGTGTTTCTGTTTGGGATCTCTGAACCACGGAGTTGACCGCCGAGATTAAGTTCTCTCTCTCGGCGAGTCGCGCTCGTGGACTCAGGTGTACCAACGCTAAGGGGATTCTGCGCCTGTGGCACACTCTGTCCTATGCTCTGACTCGGTAAATCGGCTGTCGACTTTCCCATAGCTGTTTTTTTTTTTACCGATCGTGTTTCAATTGGCATGAACTTCGTAGTTTAGCACTGGGTCCCACCGGGCGTGCCAAAATGTTGACCCTAGAAATTACAAAGCCTACGTGGCGCGCAGGCCGAATATATTCTAAGCTAACTACGTCCTTCGGTGATTGCGGGGCGTGCCAACTCGTCGGCCGAGGCTCGGCCGAGGAGTAAATTTGATGATGCTGCGTTGGGTCGCGCTACTGACTTCTGCGTCTTGCGATTGCGGCCGAGAAAGGAACGCGTCTCGGCCTCTTGGGTTCTCGAGCCTGAAGACAAGGCTGCTATTTCTTACAAAGTTCACGAACCGAATTCGGCTTACAATGTGCCGAATGTAATAACTGTAACACCTCACCTCGCCGAGAAGGCTAATGAGATGACCTCGACCAACAAGGATTCGAAAACCCTTCTCGACCGAGACTTGGATAGGCAATCGACCGTTCTCGCCGCAGTGCTGTTGATGCCAACGGAAGATACTGCGAGACCGACCGACTCTACGGTGACAGAGCTATCTATGCCGACTTAAGATATCACCGGTTGCTTCCACAGTGCTGTTGATGCCAACGGAAGATGTGTCAGCGAAAAAGGAAAAGAAAAAGATCTTAAGTTGTGAGAGTTTGCGCAGGGCAATTTTGTATTGATTTTTGTGAGGCCTTTTCCATTGCTGAATGTCTTGTATTTATAGAAGCAGAACACCGAACCCGAGTTCTAATCCTATTCGAACTAGGTTTCCTTCTCCGGATTAACGTTACCTCAATCAGTCCTACCTCTGCTAGGACTACGAATCTAGTCCTTTACTGAGCCGGATTCGCCTTCTAGTTTTACTGATCTCGTCGAGGGTCCCTATTGTATTAGGACTCGACTTGCACTCTGATTTAACCGATCTAGGCCTAGAAGCCCATGAGCTGAAGCCCCCATGACTTTCTCGCCGTAGTCTTCCCGGGCCGAAAGTAATACCTCCCTCGGCCCAAACTGCTATTTTGGGCCTAAACAGGTATACGGTGCAAAGTTGAAACTATTTCCAGTTATAGTCTGATTAGCTGCTAATGGCATTTTCATTGTCACCCTCATCTATACCCTAAACCCAATGTTCAAACCGCGTTGGGATTTTGCCCAGCGTAAGAAACAGTGAGGAAACTTCGTACGTATGCCTAAAATGGGATTTTATCTGTTTAAGGCAATATTACATTTGATTGATTAAAGTGATGCAAACTCTATTGCCAAAAGTGGAGAAAAATAAAATGTTAGAGAAATATTCTTCCTTGGAGCAGGTGACTCCAGATACAAGAAGTTCGACAATGTGAACAGCTCTTTATCCGCAGCAGTAGGTGGGAGTGGTTCCATTTCTTACATTAGTTCACCTCTATAAATTAACTAGTCACCATGCACTGAGAGTAAACCATACACTCAAAGCCTTGGACTTGAATTATCAATGGCAGTCTTCAGAGGAATTTTCTTAGGTCTTGTAGTTGTGACACTGGTGGTCTCAGCCACGCTCTCCGCCGCTCACCTGGATGGTTTCAACTTTGGGTCGGGTGGGTCTCAGACTCACGATCTTTTCCCACAATTCTATCAATCGTCGTGCCCTCAGGTCAACGACATTGTCATCTCCGTATTACAGCGGGCCATCGAGAAGAATCCCCGGGTGGCAGCCTTTCTGATAAGGCTTCACTTCCATGATTGCTTTGCTCAGGTTCGTTTTGATCAAAACTTACTTTGAAATGTATAATAAAATATGCATGGCTAAGGCTAAATATATGATATGATTGGATGACAGGGCTGTGACGCCTCGGTGCTACTAGACAACTATTAACAGAAATGTAGAAAGACACAGAAATGCAGAAAGAGCATGTATCGAAGAAGAAGAGAGAGAAGGGAAGAAGAGAAAGAGAGAAAGTAATTGATTACATTGATACTGAATTAATCTTTACAACTATGAGAATACAGTTTATATAGCCATCATGACTAGCTTACAACCTAAGCTATTTAACTAACTAATTTGATAACAGCCTAACTAACTATTGATGAGCTGGAATGATGAGGTGGACTGATATATTCAACATCCCCCCTCAATCTCAACTGGGTTTCCCAGTTGGAGATTGAATGAGTGCTTTGAGAAATGTAGAACTTAGGAAGTCCTTCTTGTCCATATACTCCTAGCTCTGCTGCTCCTCACCAATTAATCCTCCATGGCTTGCAAGCATTGAAAATTACTTAAGAACGATGCAATTTCATACTCATCCATCAACTTCCCAAAGAATTTCAGCCCCTCAAACTGATTTCTACACCTTTGTAGCTACTGTTTTCTTTTGCGATAAGGTACAACCACATATAGTTATCATCCTTTCAAACTTGCCAAAACTAAAACAGGTTGCTCATCCCATTATCATCACACATCACTTTTGCAGATAGAATATGAACAACTTTGCAGAATCTTGAACTAAGACACTCTTGGCAATCGGCCTTCTTGAGTGTACAATACCCAACAAACAATCAAACAATACCCAATAATGAATCAAAGATTCAATCTTTCAGCAATCTTTCAACAATGGCAATCGACCTTCAAATCCTACTAAACAATCTTTCTCTTAGAAGAAATGGCAATCGGCCTTCATATTCTTCTAAATCAGTTAATGTTCTACACACACTTCTGGCTATCGGCCTTTCTGAAGTGAAACATAAAAGGGAAATGGCTATCGGCCTCTCTATCCCAACAAACAGAAAACAACTTTCAGACAGCTTTATACTCCGGCAATTGGCCTTAAGGGAGTACAGCATACAATCACAGAGAACCCAATTAACAGACAATCTTTTAGACAACATAAAATCCCAGCAATCGGCCTTAGGGAAATACAATCAACAATTTTATAGCAACTGAGAAATGACAATTGGCCTTAAAGATTCTCAAATATGACATTCGACCTTGAACTCTTCACAAATCTGAAGTATACGGCGATTGGCCTTGACACTTCCGAAATTCCCAACAAAATTCTCAGTGAGACATTATCACAATAGTTGATATGCAGGAAAGAAAACTAGTAATCAGAAACAAAACCTGAGAACTTGAATCTTGAAACCCAGAAAACGCACTTGAACATCCAAGCTTGTACGAAGAAAAACTTGTTCACCCACAACGGAAGAGCAACAAATCACCAAGAACCGACCTCCAGCGATGACACACCTATACCAGAATCCTCGCAAACTCCGGCAATTGGCTGACACAAATTATCAAACACCTGGAGCGCACAAATCTTCATCACCAACGAAAACTCCATAGACAAGTATCGAAGCCTCCCAAGAACAGCAAAACATCATCATCAACCTTACACAAAGATCAGCTACCCATCAGAGGTACTACAGCGGAAGTCAAAAGATCATCCATGGCGATGATACCATATTAACAGAAATGTAGAAAGACACAAAAATGCAGAAAGAGCATGTATCGAAGAAGAAGAGAGAGAAGGGAAGAAGAGAAAGAGAGAAAGTAATTGATTACATTGATACTGAATTAATCTTTACAACTATGAGAATACAGTTTATATAGCCATCATGACTAGCTTACAACCTAAGCTATTTAACTAACTAATTTGATAACAGCCTAACTAACTATTGATGAGCTGGAATGATGAGGTGGACTGATATATTCAACAACAACAGCACGACTATAATAAGCGAAAAGGGGGCAAAACCAAACGTGAATTCTCTGAGAGGATTTGAAGTAATCGACGAGATGAAGGCCAAGCTAGAAGAAGCATGTCCCCTGACTGTGTCATGTGCTGACATTGTTGCTCTTGCTGCTAGGGGATCCACTGTACTAGTAAGAAAACTAATTACACCCTCAAATGTCGGTTTATAAATAGAAGAACAAACGTATGTAACATAGCCCAAACTATTACTTGATTAATTTACTAATAAGTGATCAACTTGGTTGGTGTATGTGGTGCAATGGAACAGAGCGGTGGACCTGATTGGGTGTTGCCACTAGGAAGAAGGGACTCCAAAACTGCAAGTTTTGAAAGCTCAAACAGAGACATTCCAGCACCACTACCCGATCTCTCAGCCCTAATAACCACCTTCGAGCGTCAGGGTCTTGATGAAACTGACCTAGTTGCCCTCTCAGGTACCCTATAATTACTGAATTTTCTCCTTTGTTATCACATTATTTGCAAGGGATCCTTTAAACTTGGTACGTTTTTCTGATTTTCCCTCGACTTTCAAGTTAGTTTTGAGCTTTCTAATATTTTGAAACGTGCCAATTTGTCCCATGTTGTCAAATGGGTTAAAATTTTCCAGCAAAATGAGGGTTATTTTTGTCTATTCCAGTGGGAGAAGTTAAATTTGATGAATTTGACAATTAGGCACACATATTCAAAACTAAAGAGGCTCGATAGCAAACTGAAAGTCGAGGGGCAAAGTGAAAGATTATGAAGGAGTGAAATTTTTTAAGTTTTTGTTAGGATGTCACACTATTATTAGTAGAGTAAAAATATGTTTCACGAACCACGATAGCCTAAACGTGGCACAAATTCAAGTTGAACATTTATGGCTTTTTTTGTTAATTATGAACAATATCAATGCAGGAGGGCATACAATTGGGTTCGCTAAGTGTTCGTTCGTCAGGCAGACTCGGAAATCAGTTTGCCCAAGAAGAGGTGGCGACAACACACCTGCTCCCTTGGACTTTGTTTCCCCTACAAGGTTCGACAACAGCTACTTCAAGCTTATACTTGGGGGACATGGACTTCTCCCTTCAGACCAAGTACTTCTTACTGGGAACAGAAGGCAGGCAGCTGAGCTGGTGAAAACCTATGCTGCTAATGAGAGCTTATTCTTTCAGCAGTTTGCTAAGTCCATGGTTAAGATGGGGAACATTAGTCCTCTTACTGGGTTCGAGGGACAAGTCCGAAAGAATTGTCGTCGCGTTAATTAAGTAATTAACTATCTAAATTAAGTTTATGTATATGCTTCAACTAATAAGAGACCACTTTCTTAATTTGACCTTTTAAATTTCTTCTGGGGTTAAACTTTTAGCTTTAATGCTGCAAAGGTTCCAGATAAACGCAAAGTAAAACACTTATCTTAATCATTTGTACTTTTCTTTCATCATGGTTGATGCCTTTCCCAGGAACATACATATTCTTGTTTAACAAAAAAAAGAAAAACAAAGTATGCTTCTTTGTTCGTTCTCAAAGGACAACTTTTTACGTGTTTGCACTCTTGACAGTGGAATGATCAGTAGTAAAAAATAAACTCTTGCATAACAAAATTTTGGGCGTCAAAATACACCTTGTCGTGCAAAAACCTTTTTCATTGATGAAATTTTAAAACTCACCGTGCAACGTATATATAAAAAAAAAAGAATAAAAACTTTGCGCCAAGTACACAACATAATGTACGTAACATGCTTCATATAAACCAATATCATCTAAGCAATCCAAACCGACATTCATGTCTTAAAACTAAAAAATTTAGACTAAAAAATGAAAAACTAAATGAACTACTAGGAAACACCACAATTGTCGATAGATGAGACTCTCTTCTTCAAAACGCCCTCTCACGAATGGCACCACACGGTGTCTCATGGGAAACCAATTCCCACATTGGCAACAGTCAAGTATTTGACTCAAAATGGTATAAAATCATTACAAAATTTTCAATTGATTATCCACCCATTCAATGATATATCTCTAAAATGATACAAAATCATCATCAGAATTTGACCCGATTATGAGTTGAAATACACAAGCATAGAAGAATAAGGAATATATATTTTCAATAATTATTCAATAAATGTGATAATTAGTTATGGAAATATATATCGATCATATGGCATTTGGAGAAGCAAATCAAAACGTACGAATTGAATGCGTAATAGGCTCAATATTGTATATATAAGTTGTTTTGTATTTGGAGTTGATAGAGAAAGGTCAAGGTTACATATATATAGTTTGTCTGTGGATCGATCAAAGATGGCAGTTGGAATGAACAAAATTTTGGTGATTGGAATCGGCCTTTTTGTCAGCTGTTTGCTGCTCCGATGCGAAGAAGTTGATGGAAAAGAATATATAGTGGGGGATGAGAAAAGATGGAGCCCTGATGCTAACTTAACCCAGTGGACTGAGGACAAGAAGTTCAAGGCTGGAGATGTTTTGGGTAATTAAAATGACTGACTAACACTTTGGTTTTCTTTTCAATTGGTGTTCATGCATCCGATTCCTCAAATATTACTATATTTGATTAGCAGCTGGTTTGTTTACTAATTCAATATTGTATTTTGAAAACAGTTTTCGAATATAAAGATCCCCTTCTCATGGTAGCTGCTGTACGGGACAAATATTTGTTCGACAAGTGTGACTTATATGCCGGCGTGATAAAACTGTACACTTCAGGAAACGATCATGCGGTATTGGAGAAGGGCACAATCTACTTCGCACCTTATCCGTCTCCCTACTGTGAAAATGGAATGAAACTTACAGTTCATGTGGAGTAACTATATATATATAGTTATAAACATGATGCAGTTTATCAGGCTCCACTGTGAATTATGTTTATCAGGCTCCATTGTTAATTATGTCATACAAAAGAGATCCTGTAATATGAGGAAATAATTGGAGCTGTATTGTTTTTAGATTTTGGAGTTTTTTTTCTCTTATCTCTAACCTCGGGTAACCCTCTTGTTCTCACACATAGATGCATGAGAATTTTTTAAGGGAGACTTTAGATGCGGTCCCTAGTTATGAACAATCTTTGACTGAAACCTTGTTGTTTTTCAATTTTTGATCCAAGTCCCTAAAATTAATTGATAATTTATTTCTATGTACGTTACTATATTTTTTAAATTAAAAATTAAAATTTATAGTTGTTTATAGTAATGAGATTTTAAATAAAAAACCATAATTTGTGGGATTAAAAATATTAAAATATAAATATACTATTGTGTGTGTCTGTGTGTAAACATGGGTACATTCATAAAAAATAACCAAAAAATTATTGTATCAAAACATGGGTACATTCTTCAAAATGGGTACATTTAGCAAAAATAAAAATGGGTACAAATAAATAAAAAAATATGGGTACAATACAAATAAAACTTTAAAAAATATGGGCACAAAAAGAAATTAATATATGGGTACAAATTAAAATTGAAAGGAAAATTGGTACAAATTAAAAAAGGGTTGCAAATAAAAAATGGGTACAAACTAAAAATAAAAATATATGATAAAAAGTTTAGCCATAAATATAAATATACTAATTGTAACATTTTTAATATTAAATGAATATATTTAGAAATAAAAAATATTTTATTATTGAAATAATTAATGATATTATTAATACAAAGGACCTTGATCAAAAATTGAAAAGTAATAAGGTTTTAATCAATAGAGTAGTAAAAATAAGGATGAAAACCTAATTACTCCATTTTTTAAATTGCACATTTTTAAAACTCCAATATGCTTTACACGTACTACACATTTAAATCTGTATTTGGAAGGCTAAAATGTCCTCGAATAGACAAAATTCATGGTATGTCATAGCAAAATAGTGAGTTTGAATTGTGGTGTCGTTCCCTTCGCAAAAAAAGTATTATGGGCTTAAATCGGAGCACGATCACCAAATTTGCATATTCCCACTGCGTCCTTTTGCCTTCTGACAATCCATTCCTTTTCAATAATCCATTTGGCCAATTGTTTTGCATCATTATTTTTCTTGCTAGCATCTTACAATGCAGCCTTTCACTTTCTCCAGCTTATTGTTAAGTTCTCGAGTTCACACGAGTTACCATGTGGGTTGTTCGATGTCCTCGCAAATCGCAGCTGGCAGGAGACACTGTCCAAACGTAGGTTTTTTGTATATAGCAGTCGAACCCTAATCATCGTGATTGAATCTATCACACTTACCTAAAATCACAAATATGAGACCAATATTCGTATCAATCTTATATGCCATTTCGAGGAGTTGTGTTGTCATCTAGTCATCTTGTTCGTCTTCTGCAAAACTGAAGCTGCGCTGGTATACGGTTCAAAGTTGAAACTATATCCAGTTTTAGTCTGATTAGCCGCTAATGGCATTTTCATAGGTCACCCTCATCTATAACCTTCCAAGTCTCCATCCTGCTTGGCATCTTTTGAACGAGAAAGTTCATTGGGTCACAACGCCCACACTACATAGTTGTTCGACCAAGATCATCGAGTGAGACCAGAATTTAGAAGGCCGGCTCGGGTAATTTGATTTTTTCCAATTTTTGTCTCTTTAGTCGCAAGATCAGATCCAACTGCCTTCATTCTCTCTAATTGGGCTTCAGCCCAGTTGATTTTCTAGCCTAAAATTTAGTCCAAAAACAAGCCCAAACCATTTGGGCCTTCATTACTATCCACAAGAAAATAGGGGCAATTCAGTAAATTTGGATCAAAGAACCACATAAACCTCATCTTCTCCGTCATCCGCTCCGTCGTTTGTCAAACACACAGAAATGGCGCTCAATCTAACCACCTCATTCCTCCATGGAACACCCTGCCCCACGCTCGTCCCTCCCAAGAAGGTAAATTTACCCAAATGCCCTCGTATATATCTCTTCGTATATTACCAAATGAATTTGTTATTTGATTATTTCGGTCTTTTCCAGGTCTGCGGTGGCGGTGGGTCGTCGGCGGGGAATTGCCGCTCTGTGGTGACGTGCAGGAAGAAGGAGATACACCCGCAGTTCCACGAGGACGCGAAGGTGTACTGCAAGGGGGAGCTGGTGATGACGACGGGTGGGACCCAGAAGGAGTACGTGGTGGACGTGTGGTCGGGCAACCACCCCTTCTACCTCGGAAACCGGTCGGGCATGCTCGTCGACGACGACCAGGTCGAGAAGTTCAGGAAGAAGTACGGCGAGCTCACCCAGATCATGGAGATTCCTGTCCTCAAGGGAGAGATTGTTCTGCCCTCCCGCCGCAAGGCCGCCGCCGGTAAAGGCGGCAAGAAGAAGTAGAAAAGGCCAATGCTTTGCTTACTCAATGTAAGATTATAGGTGAAGCATGAAAATTGAGTAGAATTCAGTGCCTATCTGTGTTTATTACGTTAATACCTGCCTTTTTGCTAATTTAATTTACATAATTACATTGTGGAGCTGTGTAATGTTGAGAAATTGATTCATCAAATTGTGGGTTAGTTCGAGTTTCACTTCTCGTAAATTAGAGTAGTTTAAAATATCGCTTGTCGTAAAGAAATGAAGCCAAACTAATTCCTGTTACCCTTTTGGGTGACTTTAGTTGAGAATGTAACTAGCAAGTGATGTGCACATTTATGATTAACTAGCAAGTAATTTGCTCCAGTTCGGTTTACTGCACTTTTTTTATAACGCGAATACGTGGTCGATATTCTTCACAATGCTAATACTTCGAGCTTGCAGTTGTTGATGAGCGATCCATATGTTTGTCGATATTTTGTCTAATAAAATTGACTGCAGTTTTTGAGAAGTGCAGTTAATCGTATTAGAGAAGTAAAGTGAGGACCGTTGATGAACATTCTCGTCTGACTGCGGAGTTGTTTTGATGACCCTCTCTGTTTATCGGATTCAGTGGTAAGATGGTGTAAGTAGTAGAAGTAGTTCTGCAGAAGTGCCAGTATTTAGTGAGTAGTACTAGGCTTGCTTTGCAGCTTTTGTTTACATTCATATAACTGGATACATGTTGAAGCTTGAAGTTGAAGATACTGCTGCCTGCTGCTGTTCGTTGATCGTGAATCAACATCTGAAGTAGCAGAAGCAAGCAACTCCTGGGAATTGAGCGTGACAAACTCCGTGCAAAGCACCTTCCCAGTTTCTGCATTGACTGTTGCAGTTTCCGGTGTTTGCGCAAAACCCTGACCATGTTTTGCTCCGCCTTTGGCTGATTCTTTGCTTCCACCATTGCCACCTCTGCATCTCACAAGTGACAAACAAAATCATACATAGAATTTGAGTACGAATCATAGATTATAGACCAAATAATGTAGATTAGATCAGCTTGAACATGTCTTTGACGTCCATCTTCAACATGATAAACATGGACAGAGGATTGCGCAACGAATTCGGCTGCATGTGGTCGAATTCAAATCTTGTTTGTCATTGTTTTGGCGATGTTCGTATATTTCGACCGCGTTGATTTCCTGCAACTTAAACCAGTCCAAACATTGTCTAGTTACCACAGCAAATGTGGAGAGTGCCAGCAGGACTGTGCGTGGATTATCTGAATTTTTTTGTTCTGATAGTCGATCACATTGATAGTTATCAATCTCGTCATGGTATATAGCGTTTATTACAACGATATGCTCTTAGGTTCATCAATCATGTTGTCCACCATGTGGATTAGTAATAGCAGTAGGTAATTATGTGATACGTTATGACATGTGGTTAAATTACTATATGATGGTCGCATTAAAAATTGTGAGTTGGATTCTCGCCCCTCTTTTCCCTTCCCCTCCTCTCTGAGTTTCCTCTTCTTCTCTCTCTACAGAGAGGTCAAACAAGATGATGATGTGGCTTAATCTTAAGCATTCAAATAGGAGGGGAGGGGAAAATGGGAGGGGAAAGAATCCAAATCCAAAAAAATAAATTGTAGGGATCATCATAAGAGGGAACAGGTTGAACAAGAGATTAATATATTTGTTTTTTGGATGTGGTTTCAATCCTATGTATTATTCAATATTACGAGTGCTTTAACCGTTAAATTTAATTTCTATAACTGTTTTAGATCTTGTATTTTTAATCTCAATCATATCCCTGCCCTCTCCTATGAAAGGGTCCCAGTAGAGGGTCTAAATGTTAAAATGCAGACTAATTTACTGCCGAATATCAAGCAAGGCGATGGACACCCTTCTTAAGAGGATAGGAGCATCTCTCCAAATCAGGTTATTTGTTGGGTCGTTAAAGCCGTCGAGCCTCTTGATCGACCCATTGCAAGAGGATTCATCGAAGCCGTTGCAATGGGGGTGAGTGTCTTTTTAATTAATTTAGGTGCTTTTGGTGAAAGTTCATGTGCCAAAATATGTAATCATGAAAAATTTCAGAAAAAAGAACGCAAAGTAAAACACTTATCTTAATCATTTGTACTTTTCTTTCTTCATGGTTGATGCCTTTCCCAGGAACATACATATTCTTATTAAAAATATATATATATATATGTATGCTTCTTTGTTCGTTCTCAAAGGAAAACTTTTTACATGTTTGCACTCTTGACGGTGAAATGATCAATAGTAAAAAAAAAAAAACTCTTGCACGATGAAATTTTGGGGGTCCAAATACATCTCGTTGCGCAAAAGCCTTTTCCAATGAAATTTTAAAACTGGTCGCACAATGTATATAACAAATTAAATAGAGTAAAGCCTTTGCGCCAAGTACACACAATAGAATGTACGTAATATGCTTCATATAAACCAATATCATCTAAGCAATCCAAACCGACATTCATGTCTTAAAACTAAAAAATTTAGACTAAAAAATGAAAAACTAAATGAACTACTAGGAAACACCACAATTGACGATAGATGAGACTCTCTTCTCCAAAACGCCCTCTCACGAGTGGCACCACATTGCGTCTCATGGGAAACCAATTCCCACATTGGCAATAGTCAAGTATTTGACTCAAAAAGGTATAAATTCATTACAAAATTTTCAATGAATTATCCACCCATTCAATGATATATCTCTAAAATGATACAAAATCATCATCAGAAATTGACCCGATTATGAGTTGAAATACACAAGCATAGAAGAATAAGGAATATATATTTTCAATAATTATTCAATAAATGTGATAATTAGTTATGGAAATATATATCGATCATATGGCATTTGGAGAAGCAAATCAAAACGTACGAATTGAATGCGTAATAGGCTCAATATTGTATATATAAATTGTTTTGTATTAGGAGTTGATAGAGAAAGGTCAAGGTTACATATATATAGTTTGTCTGTGGATCGATCAAAGATGGCAGTTGGAATGAACAAAATTTTGGTGATTGGAATCGGCCTTTTTGTCAGCTGTTTGCTGCTCCGATGCGAAGAAGTTGATGGAAAAGAATATATAGTGGGGGATGAGAAAAGATGGAGCCCTGATGCTAACTTAACCCAGTGGACTGAGGACAAGAAGTTCAAGGCTGGAGATGTTTTGGGTAATTAAAATGACTAACACTTTGGTTTTCTTTTCAATTCGTTTTCATGCATCCGATTCCTCAAATATTACTATATTTGATTAGCAGCTGGTTTGTTTACTAATTCAATATTGTATTTTGAATACAGTTTTCGAATATAAAGATCCCCTTCTCATGGTAGCTGCTGTACGGGACAAATATTTGTTCGAGAAGTGTGACTTATATGCCGGCGTGATAAAACTATACACTTCAGGAAACGATCATGCAGTATTGGAGAAGGGCACAATCTACTTCGCACCTTATCCGTCTCCCTACTGTGAAAATGGAATGAAACTTACAGTTCATGTGGAGTAACTATATATACATATATATAAACATGATGCAGTTTATGAGGCTCCACTGTGAATTATGTTTTTCAGGCTCCATTGTTAATTGTCATACAAAAATGATGATAATATGAGGAAATAATTGGAGCTGTATTGTTTTTAGATTTTGGATTTTTTTTTCTCTTATCTCTAACCTCGGCTAACCCTCTTGTTCTCACACATAGATGCATGAGAATTCTTTAAATTGCACATCTTTAAAACTCCAATATACTTTACACGTATAACACACGTGATTAAGAAGTTCTAAAATGTTGAGAAAATGATTCATCAAATTGTGCGTTAGTTCGAGTTGCGATCCCAAGCCACCAAAGCTTCCTGCTTAGCGAGGGTCGGGGAAGGACATTTATAGAATACTGTATACATCATTATCTTTGCTTTGCAAAGAGACTATTTTCATGACTCGAACCAATGACCTTTCAATCACAAAAGAGCAACTTTTCCATTGCACTTCTTGTAAAGTAGTTTAAAATATTGCTTGTCATGAAGAAATGAAGCCTAACTAATGCCAGTTAGACCTAGTTTGGGAGTGAGGTGCTTAAAAAAAAAACACCCATGAAAAAAAGCTGTGAGGGTTTTAGGTATTTGGTAAACTGAAAAAAAATGGCTTATTTTGAAAGCTGCTGTGAGAATAAGCTGAAATCAAAGGAAAAAGTTGAAGCTGCTATTTGCAGCTTTGGAAAACTGGCTTTTTTTCAAAGCACACGTAGCTACAATGCTTCTTTAATGAAAAGACCCACTATTAGACTGCTTTTTTTTTCCAAAAGCACTTTTACAAAAAAGTTTACCAAACACTCTGCTGATTTATTTCACAGCCGCTTATTCTCACAGCACAGCAGCTTATTCTCACAGCACAGCCGCTTATTCTCACAGCAGCTTTTTTTCAAAGCACAACAATACCAAACCAGCCCTTACCCTGTTGGGTGACTTTAGTTGAGAAAATGTAACTAGCAAGTGATGTGCACATTGATGATTAAGATTTTAATATTTACTCCAGTTTGGTTTACTGCACTTTTTTGTAATGCGAATATGTGGTCGATATTTATAGAAAGTATGGCTTTAATTTGTAATGTATTTCATGAGTTTAATGTACAAGGGGTCCAGATATATATGAGAAGAAAGAGGGGAAAGAAAGAGAGATAAGATGGCTGCTGCAAGCAGCCAACAGAAAAGAGAAAAAAGGAGACTGCTACAAGCAGCCGACAAGGACTGAAAAGGAAGACAAATTAGACAAGCTAGCCTAATCTACACCTTACAAAAAACAACTTGCACACCTCCCTTAAATCAAGGAAAGAAGACTAATTACTAATTACAAATAGTGCCTAGAGCTACCCCTAGAAAACATGGTAGCTGACTCTAGAGGCCAAAATACACTTCAACATTTCAACAATATTCTTCATACAGCTAATAATTCGAGCTTGCCGTTGCTGACATGCAATACATATGTTTGTCGATATTTTGTCTAATAAATTTGGCTGCAGTTTTTTGAGAAGTGCAGTTAATCGTATTAGAGAAGTAAAGTTAGGACCGTTGATGAACATTCTCGTCTGACTGCGGAGTTGTTTTGATGACCCTCTGTTTATCGGATTCATTGGTAAGATGGTGTAAGTAGTAGAAGTAGTTCTGCAGAAGTACCATTATTTAGTGAGTAGTACTAGGCTTGCTTTGCAGCGTTTGTTTACATTCATATAACTGGATACATGTCGAAGCTTGAAGTTGAAGATACTGCTGCCTGCTGCTGTTCGTTGATCGTGAATCAACATCTGAAGTAGCAGAAGCAAGCAACTCCTGGGAATTGAGCGTGACAAGCTCCGTGCAAAGCACCTTCCCAGTTTCTGCATCGACTATTGCAGTTTCAGGTGTTTGCGCAAAACCCTGACCATGTTTTGCTCCGCCTTTGGCAGATTCTTTGCTTCCACCATTGCCACCTCTGCATCTCACAAGTCACAAACAAAATCATACATAGAATTTGAGTACGAATCATAGATTATAGACCAAATAATGTAGATTAGATCAGCTTGAACATGTCTTTGACGTCCATCTTCAACATGATAAACATGGACAGATGATTGCGCAACGAATTCGGCTGCATCTAGTCGAATTCAAATCTTGTTTGTCATTGTTTTGGCGAGGTTCGTTTATTTCGACCGCGTTGATTTTCTGAAACTTAAACCAGTCCAAACATTGTATAGTTACGACAGCAAATGTGGAGAGTGCCAGCAGGACTATGCGTGGATTATCTGAATTTTTTTGTTCTGATAGTCGATCACATTGATAGTTATCAATCTCGTCATTACAATGATATGCTCTAAGGTTCATCAATCATGTTGTCCACCATGTCGATTAGTAATAGCAGTAGGTAATTATGTGATATGTTATGAAATGTGGTTAAATTACTATGTGATGGTCGCACTAAAAATTGTGAGTTGGATTCTCGCCCCTCTTTTCCCTTCCCCTCCTCTCTGAGTTTCCTCTTCTTCTCTCTCTACAGAGAGGTCAAACAAGATGATGATGTGGCTTAATCTTAAGCATTCAAATAAGAGGGGAAGGGAAAATGGGAGGGGAAAAAATCCAAATCCAAAAAAATAAATTGTAGGGATTATCATAAGAGGGAATAGGTTGAACAAGAGATTAATATATTTGTTTTTTGAGTGTGGTTTCAATCCTATGTATCATTCAATATTACAAGTGCTTTAACCGTTAAATTTAATTTCTATAACTGTTTTAGATCTTCTATTTTTAATCTCAATCATATCCCTGCCCTCTCCTATGAAAGGGTCCCAGTAGAGGGCCTAAATGTTAAAATGCACACTAATTTACTGCCGAATATCAAGCAAAGCGATGGACACCCTTCTTAAGAGGATAGGAGCATCTCTCCAAATCAGGTTATTTGTTGGGTCGTTAAAGCCGTCGAGCCTCTTGATCGACCCATTGCAAGAGGATTCATCGAAGCCGTTGCAATGGTGGTGAGTGTCTTTTTAATTAATTTAGGTGCTTTTGGTGAAAGTTCATGTGCCAAAATACGTAAACACGAAAAGTTTCAGAAAAAAGATAAACGCAAAGTAAAACACTTATCTTAATCATTTGTACTTTTCTTTCTTCATGGTTGATGCAGTTCCCAGGAACATACATATTCTTGTTTAAAAAAAAAAACGAAGTATGCTTCTTTGTTCGTTCTCAAGGGACAACTTTTTACATGTTTGCACTCTTAATGGTGAAATGATCAATAGTAAAAAAAAAAAACTCTTGCACGACGAAATTTTGAGCGTCCAAATACACCTCGTCACACAAAAGCTTTTTCCAATGAAATTTTAAAACTCGTTGCACAACATATATAAAAAATTAAATAGAGTAAAAACTTTGCGCCAAGTACACACAACATAATGTCCGTAATATGCTTCATATAAACCAATATTATCTAAGCAATCCAAACCGACATTCATGTCTTAAAACTAAAAAATTTAGACTAAAAAATGAAAAACTAAATGAACTACTAGGAAACACCACAATTGTCGATAGATGAGACTTTCTTCTCCAAAACGCCCTCTCATGAGTGGCACCACACGGCGTCTCACGGAAACGAATTCCCACATTGGCAACAGTCAAGTATTTGACTCAAAATGGTATAAATTCATTACAAAATTTTCAATGAATTATCCACCCATTCAATGATATATCTCTAAAATGATACAAAATCATCATCAGAAATTGACCCGATTATGAGTTGAAATACACAAGCATAGAAGAATAAGGAATATATATATATATATATATATATATATATATATATATATATATATATATTCAATAATTATTCAAAAAATGTGATAATTAGTTATGGAAATATATATCGATCATATGGCATTTGGAGAAGCAAATCAAAACGTACGAATTGAATGCGTAATAGGCTCAATATTGTATATATAAATTGTTTTGTATTTGGAGTTGATAGAGAAAGGTCAAGGTTACATATATATAGTTTGTCTGTGGATCGATCAAAGATGGCAATTGGAATGAACAAAATTTTGGTGATTGGAATCGGCCTTTTTGTCAGCTGTTTGCTGCTCCGATGCGAAGAAGTTGATGGAAAAGAATATATAGTGGGGGATGAGAAGAGATGGAGCCCTGATGCTAACTTAACCCAGTGGACTGAGGACAAGAAGTTCAAGGCTGGAGATGTTTTGGGTAATTAAAATGACTGACTAACACTTTGGTTTTCTTTTCAATTCGTTTTCATGCATCCGATTCCTCAAATATTACTATATTTGATTAGCAGCTGGTTTGTTTACTAATTCAATATTGTATTTTGAATACAGTTTTCGAATATAAAGATCCCCTTCTCATGGTAGCTGCTGTACGGGACAAATATTTGTTCGAGAAGTGTCACTTATATGCCGGCGTGATAAAACTATACACTTCAGGAAACGATCATGCGGTATTGGAGAAGGGCACAATCTACTTCGCACCTTATCCGTCTCCCTACTGTGAAAATGGAATGAAACTTACAGTTCATGTTGAGTAACTATATATATATATATATATATATATATAAACATGAGGAAATAATTGGAGCTGTATTGTTTTTAGATTTTGGAGTTTTTTTTCTCTTATCTCTAACCTCGGGTAACCCTCTTGCTCTCACACATAGATGCACGAGAATTCTTTAAATTGCACATCTTTAAAACTCCAATATACTTTACACGTATAACACACGTGATTAAGAAGTTCTAAAATGTTGAGAAAATGATTCATCAAATTGTGCGTTAGTTCGAGTTGCGATCCCAAGCCACCAAAGCTTCCTGCTTAGCCAGGGTCGGGGAAGGACATCTGTAGAATACTGTATACATCATTATCCTTACTTTGCAAAGAGACTATTTTCATAACTCGAACCAATGACCTTTCAATCACAAAAGAGCAACTTTTCCGTTGCACTTCTTGTAAAGTAGTTTAAAATATCGTGAAGAAATGAAGCCAAACTAATGCCAGTTACCCTGTTGGGTGACTTTAGTTGAGAACATGTAACTAGCAAGTGATGTGCACATTGATGATTAAGATTTTAATATTTGCTCCAGTTTGGTTTACTGCACTTTTTTGTAATGCGAATATGTGGTCGATATTTATAGAAATTATGGCTTTAATTTGTAATGTATTTCATGAGTTTAATGTACAAGGGTCCAGATATATATGAGAAAAAAGAGGGGGGAGAAAGGGAGATAAGATGGCTGCTGCAAGCAGCCAACAGAAAAGAGAAAAAAGGAGACTGCTACAAGCAGCCGACAAGGACTGAAAAGGAAGACAAATTAGACAAGCTAGCCTAATCTACACCTTACAAAAAACAACTTGCACACCTCCCTTAAATCAAGGAGAGAAGACTAATTACTAATTACAAATAGTGCCTAGAGCTATCCCTAGAGAACATGGTAGCTGACTCTAGAGGCCAAAATACACTTCAACAATATTCTTCATACAGCTAATAATTCGAGCTTGCAGTTGCTGACATGCGAATGTTTGTCGATATTTTGTCTAATAAATTTGGCTCTAGTTTTTGAGAAGTGCAGTTAATCGTATTAGAGAAGTAAAGTTAGGACCGTTGATGAACATTCTCGTCTGACTGCGGAGTTGTTTTGATGACTCTCTTTTTATCGGATTCATTGGTAAGATGGTGTAAGTAGTAGAAGTAGTTCTGCAGAAGTACCATTATTTAGTGAGTAGTACTAGGTTTGCTTTGCAGCTTTTGTTTACATTCATATAACTGGATACATGTCGAAGCTTGAAGGTTAAGATACTGCTGCCTGCTGCTGTTCGTTGATCGTGAATCAACATCTGAAGTAGCAGAAGCAAGCAACTCCTGGGTATTGAGCGTGACAAGCTCCGTGCAAAGCACCTTCCCAGTTTCTGCATTGACTATTGCAGTTTCAGGTGTTTGCGCAAAACCCTGACCATGTTTTGCTCCGCCTTTGGCAGATTCTTTGCTTCCACCATTGCCACCCTGCATCTCACAAGTCACAAACAAAATCATACATAGAATTTGAGTACGAATCATAGATTATAGACCAAATAATGTAGATTAGATCAGCTTGAACATGTCTTTGACGTCCATTTTCAACATGATAAACATGGACAGAGGATTGCGCAACGAATTCGGCTGCATCTGGTCGAATTCAAATCTTGTTTGTCATTGTTTTGGTGATGTTCGTATATTTCGACCGCGTTGATTTTCTGCAACTTAAACCAGTCCAAACATTGTATAGTTACGACAGCAAATGTGGAGAGTGCCAGCAGGACTATGCGTGGATTATCTGAATTTTTTTTGTTCTGATAGTCGATCACATGATAGTTATCAATCTCGTCATTACAATGATATGCTCTTAGGTTCATCAATCATGTTGTCCACCATGTCGATTAGTAATAGCAGTTGGTAATTATGTGATATATTATGACATGTGGTTAGATTACTATGTGATGGTCGCACTAAAAATTGTGAGTTGGATTCTCGCCCCTCTTTTCCCTTCCCCTCCTCTATGAGTTTCCTCTTCTTCTCTCCCTACCGAGAGGTCAAACAAGATGATGATGTGGCTTAATCTTGAGCATTCAAATAGGAGGGGAGGGGAAATAATCCAAATCCAAAAAAATAAATTGTAGGGATCATCATAAGAGGGAACATGTTGAACAAGAGATTAATATATTTGTTTTTTGGGTGTGGTTTCAATCCTATGTATCATTCAATATTATAAGTGCTTTAGTCGTTAAATTAAATTTCTATAACTGTTTTAGATCTTGTATTTTTAATCTCAATCGTATTCCTGCCCTCTCCTATGAAAGGATCCCAGTAGAGGGCCTAAATGTTAAAATGCACACTAATTTACTGCCGAATATCAAGCAAAGCGATGGACACCCTTCTTAGAGGATAGGAGCATCTCTCCATATCAGGTTATTTGTTGGGTCTTTAAAGCCATCGAGCCTCTTGATCGACCCATTGCAATAGGATTCATCGAAGCCGTTGCAATGGGGATGATTGTCTTTTTAATTAATTTAGGTGCTTTTGGTGAAAGTTCATGTGCCAAAATATGTAATCACGAAAAGTTTCCGAAAAAAGATAGAAAACCATGCATCTTGTTAGGCATACATGCATGCATGTTGATGTTGCGTCCCGACTCCCGTGGCTTTTGATCAAAAGCGCACAGCTTCAACCAAGTTCTCATGAACCAGTTCAGCTGCCTCTTTATTACTGTGGTTAGAAAGAATATGGTTGAAGATTATCTAATTGAGAAAGCACATATAAAAATATGCGTTAGGAAAATATAAAAGGGAAAGTATTTTAGAGATTTGATTTAATTAGAAAAATTATTATGGGTTATATTTAAGAGAACTTTAACGAAAAGCACCCGGTACTGTTCACTTTAACGAAAAACCACATTTTTACACTAAAAAGTCAATCCTGGTACTATTCACTTTACCATTTATTTTGTCTTTATCATTAAAACTCAAAGTTTTCAAGCCCTTTTCATTAGTTTTCCTTATATTTAATTAGGGATTTTATATTATTATTTTGAATGGTTTTGAGTTATCTAACACGTCCAATTGTAAAGTTTTTTTTTTTTTTTGAACAAATGATATTATCTACACTATATGGGAGGGGTGGACTTAGCTTCACAATGGGCTAGTAATAATGTGGTTCAAACTCGCATTTGGCGAGAACCGAACACAAGATCCCTCACTTACAAGTGAAGAGGAATACCACTAGACCGTATTATTAAGTGGTAAAAAAAAATTCTATCGTTTGACAAAAAAAATATTATAAAGTTTTTCTCAAGTAATAAGTTAATTTTATGTAGTGTACTCCACCATCTGTCGTTAATTTTTAATCTCTTTTCACGTGATTTAAATTTTAAATGAATTTAATGTATATTAAAAACAAACAAAAGTGAAAATAGTATGGAGAGGTTGTGCCTCGATGTTAATTCCAATCCGTCAAAGAGGAGATATTTTTTAGTGTGTCGGTACAACAAATATAATAATACAATTGATGTTATGTCATTTAGTATATTGAACCGTATTCTTGACACACGGAAAAATTAATCGTCAAAGAGTCCCTTTCATCCTAAATTTTTGATAACGAGAATTATTTCTATGCATGCATCTCATCATCATTGGATGGAAATTAATACCAATTATTAGACTATATTAAATTACATTATCGGAAGGGAAGAATCACATAATAAAAATTCTACTTAAAATTATTAAAACATTAATAAACGCCATGTCGGAGCTGTAGCTATCACTTACTGGGAGTACGATTTTCTCCCCTCTTAGGCCATCTCTAACCGAGGGCTGGCCAGATGGCTCGTTTTAGCCCTCTGGCCCTCCAAGATTCCCCAATATATTAATATTTTAATGAATAATACAGGGCCATATTTGCCTCAGTCTCCAACCGAGGGCCAGAAAGCCAGAGGGCTCGTTTTAGCCTTGTCACAAAAAACCATCTCCAACCGAGGGTCAAAGGGCCATAGGGCCAAACATAATTTATTATTTAAAAACTACAACTAAAATGTTGTTTAAGTTTCATGTTGTATAATTTTTATGTTGGTTAATGTTATTTAATGTTGTTTCATATTGTTTAATGTTGTTTCATGTTACTTAATTTAATTTAATGTTGTATAATGGCTTAGGAAGTTATAGGAAAAAAATATGAAACAAATTTTGTGAAATAGAAGTTATAGGAAAAAAATAGAATTTAAAAAAAAAATATAAAACAAATTTTGTGAAATAGAAGTTATAGGAAAAAAATGGAATTTAAAAAAAATATGAAACAAATTTTGTGAAATAGAAGTTATAGGAAAAAAATAGAATTTAAAAAAAATATAAAACAAATTTTGTGAAATAGAAGTTATAGGAAAAAAATGGAATTTAAAAAAAATGAAATAAATTTTGTGAAAAAGAAGTTATAAGAAAAAAATGGAATTAAAAAAAATATGAAATAAATTTTGTGAAATAGAAGTTATAGGAAAAAAAAATATGAAACAAATTTTGTGAAATAGAAGTTATAGGAAAAAAAATGGAATTTAAAAAAAATATGAACCAAATTTTGTGAAATAGAAGTTATAGGAAAAAATAGAAGTTATATGAAAATTTTTGTAAATAAAAAAATAATAATAATGTAAAAAAAAAATCAAATCAAATGCAATGGCTAGTAGCCGTTTCATTTGAATTTTTTTTTTAAATCTTGTCGGTTATAACCGATAGGAATAACAAAACTATAAAAAAAAAATAGCCAGCCCAGGGCTGGCTGGTTGGCCGAAAGCAGCCAGCCTTTTGGCCCTTTGAAATTCTGTGAGGCCCTCCCTGATTCTCGAGCCCACTGACCTAGCCCTCGGTTGGAGACGGTTTTAGGGCTATTTTTGGGCCTTTGGCCCTTTGGACCCTTCGGTTGGAGATGACCTTAATTTTATCCCATTCCCTTCTCTCCTCTCACACTTTGATTTTTGTTTTATTGTCTTAGGTCATCTCCAATTGAAGGGTCCAGAGGGCCAAAAGGCCAAAAATAGCCCTAAAACCGTCTCCAACCGAGGGCTAGGCCAGATGGTTCGGGAATCTGGGAGGGCCCCACGAAATTTCAAAGGGCCAAAGGGCCAAAGGGTTGGCTGGGCTGTCTATTTTTTTTTTTATAGTTTTCCTATTGCTGTCAGTTATAACCAACAACATTAAAGAAGGATTTGAAATTCTTTTTTTTTTTTATAGTTTTACTATTAGTGTCGGTTATAACTGACACTAGTAGTTTGAAATTTTTTTGAATATAACGGCTAGCTGACTCAACTAGCCGTTGGGTTTTTTATTTTTTTTTATTTTTTTTTAACATTTCTTTTCTTCTATAAATATGGTGAAGTTCTTTCAATTCTTCACTTCATTTGCAATATTTCCTTCTTCAATATTTTTCAATATTTCCTTCAATATATTTCTCAATATTTCCTTCAATATATTTTCCAATATTTCCTTCATCTATAATATTTGTTTCAATTTTTCAATAATTTCCTTCATCTATAATATTTCTTCACTTCATTTGCAATATTTCCTTCATCTATAATATTTGTTTCAATTTTTCAATAATTTCCTTCAATATTTCCTTCATTTAAAAAACAAATGGCCTCATCTGCAATGAAATGTAGGGCTTGGACCCGAAAAGAAGATGAAGCTCTTTGCAAGGCTTATAGATGGGTCTCAGAAGATAGTGTGAGGGGGATTTCTCAAACAAGTGAAGGTGTTTGGACTCATGTGTCAAAAAAATACTTAGAGTTCTACGAATGCACCATTCCACCGAATACCCGAAACCACGAAAGTTGTTCTTCAAGATGGAAGAAACATCTTCATCCAAGTTTGAATAAATGGCATCAAGCACTATTAGCAGCCGCAAGTAGACATGAAAGCGGCGCCAATTACTATGACGAAGTTAGTGTTTTCACAGTTTATTTTAAATGTTTAATTATATTACATTTAATTTTTGTAATTATATGTAATTATATTACATTTAATTTCATGAATTAATTTCCTAAAATTTTTGTAATTAAATTTTCTAGGTACGCCAAGCGGAGGAATTGTATATGAAGGGCAGCTCAAAACTCTTTCAGTTTCACGGTTGTTGGGAAATTTGTAAAGGATGAGTGTTATTTGAAGATCCACCTCAACATAGAGTGGATCCTTTGGGAGCTGCATCCCCATCTGTAGATATGAATGAAGATGGATCTCCTACCATTCAACAAACAAGGGTAGAAAATCCGACTCTGTCCGAAAGTTCTTTACCTAGGGCTATGGGACGAAACAAGGCCCGAAGGTTGAGGGAAAAGGACAAGGCAAATGCTGATTACGCCGCTCAACATGAAGTGGCAGCCTCATTGCGATTACTGGCGGAGCAAAATGCCCTTGAGGTGGAAGAAAGGAAGTGTAGACATGAAGAACGGGCCAAACAAATACAAGAAGAGATGGATGATAAGAATATGGAAGGGAACACTTCGAATTACACTCCAATGAGTAAGGCCTATTTTGATAGGAAAAAAAAGGAAATTATGTCTCGGCGGCAATTGTTTACCTCTGACTATACTCCTACAATGGCGGATGATGAAGATGATGTTGATTATGGATATTAAATTTAAGTCTTGTAATTTTTAAATTTAAGTTAATGTTGTTTTTAAATTTAATTTGTAGTTTTTAAATATAAGTTGTTGTTTTTAAATTTAAGTTGTTGTAGTTTTTAAATTTAAATAATAAATTATGTTTGGCCCTATGGCCCTTTGGCCCTCGGTTGGAGACGGAGGCAAATATGGCCCTGTACTGTTCATTAAAATATTAATATCTTGGGGAATCTTGAAGGGCCAGAGGGCTAAAACGAGCTCTCTGGTCAGCCCTCGGTTAGAGATGGCCTTACCGGACTAGGACCATGTGTCCTCTACCGAGGGGGGGGGTCTAGTCATGGTTGGCTCACAGGGAAAGGGATCCTCTCTGGATCCATTCGGACCATTCCTCCTAATCCACCAAGTCCGAGAATTTAAGTTATTGAAATTTGATCCAACAACTACAAACAGGGGCCTACTTTAAAAATTATAATAACTTTAGCCGTTGGATCAAATTTCAATGGTCTGGATCCCCGGACTTGGTGGATTAGGAGGAATGGATCCGGAGATGATCCCTTTTCGACTCACAGCTCTATTGGAGTGGAGTCTACTTACCCATTCATATATATAAAAAAAGGAGTCACTTAATATTATGGTCTAAAGATATTCTTCTTCACATGTAAGTGAGAGATTTTATGTTCGATTTCGCCATAAGCGAATTTGAGTTACATTATTACAAGATCATTTTGAGGCTAAACTCATCCCCTCCCGTTAATGTAGATAATATTATTTGTTAAAAAAATTAAGGAAATTATAAACTCAGGACTATGATATTCCGAGCTCTACCTATAAATGGGGCGACAAATCGGTCTCTAAAAAATACAGACACAAGATTCTCTCATACTTTCTCTTCCTCGCTAATATTTCCCGGAAAATCTTCCATTTTCTCAGTCCATAATTTCTTGCCTAAATTATCTCTCAAGCTACCCAAACCCTCTATAAATACACCCTCTTCATGCTCTTCACTCTCATCGCCACAGCGGTCTCCGTCGAGCGTTCACACAAAACGAACAACCACCGTGGCCATCGCCTAGATCATTTCATTTTTTTCTCTCCAAAACATGGATAAATACAAGGCGGCGTTCGATTATGTGGCGGCCGAGAAAGCCATTGCCATGCTTAAGTACCGCCGCCACCAGAAGTTCAAATCCGTTCTGAAGGCGTGCGCCGCCGTCTCTCCTCTCATCTTCGCCCTCTCCCGTTCTCTTCCGTCCGCCTCCCAACTCTCCGACATTTCCTGCCAAATTCACGCCGTCTTTGACAACCAGTTTTACGTTTTCTTGCTCATCATATCCCTCCTCGCCGCCATTTACGCTCTGGCCTGCCAACACGACGAAGAATCCGCCCGATCACCTGATGTGTACGAGGAGTTCGCCGTCAACAGAGTGTATTGCCGGAGCGTCGTCATCAATGGCGAAGATAACGGCGGTGTGTGTTCAGAAACAGAGAAGACGCCGTCTTTTCCAGAAACAGAGTCGAAGGCGGATGAGGAGTCTAAAAATGCAGTGGTGCTATTGCCGTCGGTTGAACGCCGCGAAACGGTTACAGAAACGGAAAGTCGTTACGTCCCACCGGTTCCTGCAATTACTATAGAGAGTGCTGACGCTGCATTGGTGGAGAAGGAGAAGCGGTACATGAGAACACAGTCGGAGAGGTTTGAGAGGAAGAAGATAAGTAGTACTAAAAGAGTTATGCGACGAAAGGAGACGGATATTTACCGGAAAACTAAGAGTTTCGGCGGGGAAGAGGCGGCAAGACGGTTGGGGTCCGTGGAGGTGTTGGACGACGAGGAGTTCAACCGGAAAATACAGGAATTTATTGTCAAAAACAAGAGGAAGCAGAAGGAAGAGTATGAGAATGAAAGGGTGGAAAGGGAGAGGGAGAGGCGGAGGAAGGAGAAGGAAGACGAAGAGAGGCGGAGGACGGAGGAGTTTAACTGGAAAATAAAGAAGTTCATTGAAGACAAGAAGCAGATTCAGAAAGAAGAGAAGAGGCAAGAGGAAGAAGATTAAAGGAGGAGAAGGAGAAGAACAGAGGGCAGTTACGTTCGCATGGCTTCTTTTACCTCTGCAGTAATTCATTGAGGCTACTTTTACCTTAGCAGTAATTAGTATTTTAATGTTTTACAAGTATTAGCTTTCAAGTCTTAGTACACGGATGCACATTATTATCACTGTCTTTAATCTTAATATTACAATTAAATAAAAGAGTAGTGTCATGCTTACTATCTATTTGTAAATAAAATTGAAATCAAAAGTTGGACATTTTGATATAAATATATGCTCGCTGTTTAATTTTGTGAAATTTCGCCAATTTTGTTATGTTCGACTTTTTCAGTTTATCTCTTATATTTATGCTCTTTTTGTTAAAGAACTGATACTTCAGTTGAATGCAGATAGACCAAATATTCTGAAGGCAACTAAACCAAATGATTATATGTGTTCTCCATGAATATGATAATGAATTAAAAAAGGTGAAATAGTGGTTGTGTTGAATTGGGGTGTATGTACTGTTGTTGACAACTAGCTTAAGGAGGAAGAAATGAGAGATTTTTTAGTGTGTCGGGAACACGGTCGGATATACTAAGTGTAATAATATAATGGGTTGGAAACTTGAAAAAAAAAATTCAACCAATTGTATTCTGACATTTAGTGTACTGGACCATATTTTCGATATACCGAAAATTTCTTGAAGGGAAGGGGATAGAAGTTGAAAAGTGCAAAATAATGGTTCCAAAATTCCATTTCCTTTTGGTCAATGGTGATGTTGATACGTATTTGCGTTTTGTTTACATGACAATGAATTGATAATACTCTTCTATATATTCACTTAATAACATTTGTACTCTCATGTGCCTACATTTTTACAATCCTAGTTTTGAGACGTGACAGAAAAATGGTTTCGCAGCAAAAAATTGAAAATCCAAGCTCTTTGCTATATAATCGTCACATGGATCAGCCAAAAATGACACAAAGATATGTTTAAGGAGAATATGTTGAATTGTTTTTTATTCTCTTCTTAAAAAGGAAACCAGTTGGTGGTTTCATCACAACAATCCACTATTTCAGAAGTCAGGAAGACTCACATAGAATAGGGTAATGCTAGGGAGACTAAATTTTGAAAACTAAATGACATGGAAGTTGATGATTGGATTATTATTAAGTGTTGATTAACGTATTTATTTCTTATTGGTGTACATCTTGTAGTTTATAAAGTCTTCCTAGCATTAACCCAGAGAATACGTTGAATTGTTTTTTTTTTTAACACATGCTATTATCTACATAAAGGCGAGATGAGTGGACTTAGCCTCACAATGGGCTAGCAATAATGTGGTTTAAATTCGCATTTGGCGAGAATCAAACCTAAGACCTCTCACTTTCAAGTGAAGAAGAATACTACTAGACCGTAATACTAATTGGCGAGAATACAATGAATTGTTGATTATTTGTAATGATCAGGAACATGCTACTTGATAGTATTATTATTATTAAGTTATTTTTCTGTTTAAATATATTTTTACGAAAGAGTTAAGGCAACTCGAGCAAAATTTGGCTTAGTTTGTGGCGAATAATGTATTTTGGGGAAAAAATAATAGTTTTAAATAAAAATAAAGAAAGGAAAGAAACAAACTGGGAAGTGGGCACTCGGAAATCCCTATGGATTGATGACAGGTTGTGCCTGTTGTGTTGTGTTGGTATTTGCTTGATGAGGTGGTGAGGAGGGAGGTTTTGTCATTTTTTTTCCCGCATGCTTGGAATGTAAGATTAATACGTTTTGCTTCACCAAAACTAAGGGATTAGACTGATTAGTCAACTCTTCTGCATGCTTTGTGCCATTATCTTCTCCCTTCCGATTGGAGAGATTTTTATGTGTGCCCGAAATATAGGTATATACGTTACATGTTATTCTATAAATTAAACTATGGATGAGAATAATTGCCTCATGTCTTCCATTTAGGTCTCTCATGGTTATGTTCACACTAATTGTTTGTCTGTCTCTTGCAAAGTTACTCACACTTTTGCGATTATAATTTATTAGTTCATTGCGTTTACAAAATCGGCTATTACACTATTTAATTGTCATGTGTATTTATGACACAGCATGAAGCTAAAGAATTACAAGCATAACTCTTTGAAGAATTAAAAGTCTGGAATTCACCAGTAATGAGAAAAATCTCAAAGGGATTGTTTGATTATTGATTGAAATATGATTACAATACGAAGTGCCCAATGACTTAAATAACCTATTTACAACACCTTGGAACAACTCAAATTTCTTAGGAATTTAAACGAAAGGAAAACAGCATAATTTATTACAGAAGCTCGGCCAAAATCCATCATACATCACATTAAATCGAAGCTCGGACGCTAAATATGCAAATTCTCACTACGTCTCTTCATCTTCCATCAGTCCATTTACTCTTCAATCCAGTCAGCAATTTGTTCTACATCAGTTATTAATACATATAGAATTGGAACAGTTTGAGTTTCCCTTTGAAATTTGTAATGACAAATGCTTAAACATCAAGAATCAAATCAACAAGGGACGGCTAGTTAGTCAATTTCCATTTCCTTCTATATTTCTAAAATCTCTAATTATTTCTTTCTCCCACATATTTGTCACATCAACATGGCCCCTTTTTAATTTCATAAGAGGAAGATGGGAGACAACTCTACACAATGGTCAATTGCCATACGAAAACGGCGACGGAACCACAGTGACTGAGCTGTGTGGAATGAAGAGAAGCAAATAATTAAACCCCAGGACAACGATATTATTGATCCAGCAAATTAAACACAGAGACAACTACATTATAAAATCAAATATTTTATCCAAGTTTATACAGCCAAACATTATCCGTTTCAGATCAATAATGTTGGTTTTATTTAACGTTTTGTTGCTGTCTTCAAATAATGAATCCACAGACATGTAAATCGTGTTTTGGAGATGATCTGGGTGGTCCAATATGTTACACAGGTGTCCTGTATCCCAATCATGTAGTATAGAAAAAATACTTTAATTCCACGAGTATTTTTCTTGTCGAAGTTAAATTCATAGGGTTAGTGCCATTTGTACGGATGGAGGCCACACAAAATAATTGAAGGAGATGTTCTACTAAAAATATGAAACGTATAACACCACGAGTGTAGGTGGTGCTGGATGGTGGACTTGCTACCTAGTGCCCAGCGAATAAATAAAAACAACTTAAAAAGTCTTGAAAGAGAAAGGAAAATTGTTGTTACGTGCCCTTACAATAAACGAGAAAAGCTGCTTATTGCTTTTGGATTTTGGCTTTTGTTGTTCCAGAAGACAAATATCAAGTGGATAAGAGGAAACTGCTTCATTGTAAAGAAGCCTCCCCTCAATGATTTAAGTCCTAACAAATACGAGTTGTACTAATCCTTCCACAACTCCGCACCAAAACTCTAATTATTTTGTGCAACCACCACTAAATAACAAACTCCTCCTTCTCCTCCCTTTCATTTTTTTTTCTGCTTCAATAGGTCTCCTAAACCACTCAAAATAAACGAGGGGAGAAAAATAAAAGCAAGTATGTGAGAAAAAGGAATTTGGTTAATGGAAATTAAAAGTTCATTTATAGAATAAAATTCATATTCTCTGTATAAATAAACGTGTCCTACGCTTCTTTTTTTTCCAGTTTTTATTAGGCTTAAATATCAAAATGGTCTTTTTGCTTTAACTCTTTAATCAATTTAATTCTCATGTTTTAAATTTAGCCTATTTAGTCTTTGTATTGTACACTGTTATGTAATCCATTCTGTTATCTTAGCGTTTAATAATTCATTTAAAAAATTAAAAACTCTAATTACATAAAGAAATAAACTCCAATTAAAAAAATGATAAGATTTTTGTCAAAAATTAAAAAGTTCAGATATGAAACAATCTAAAAATCTTCATAACCATGAGGGGTATGGGAGAAGGGAGATCAGGGAAGTGGTGCAGATTGGAAAGGGATCCTCTCCGGATCCCTTCTTCCTAATCCACCAAGTTCGGTGATCTGGGCCGTTGAAATTTGATCCAACAGCTACAAACAGGGGCCCACTTTAAAAGTTATAATAACTTTAACCGTTAGATCAAATTTCAACGGCTCGGATTCCCGGACTTGGTAAATTAGGAGAAAGGGATCCAAAATTTCCGTGCAGATTGATGTTATGAAGATGGCACGGATGGGGAAGGGTGATCGACGCGCCGTCGTCTTGGGAACCGTTGGGTGAAGATTTACTAGAGGGAGTGTGGGTGGTTGCTAGGATAATTCACGGTAATTGGGTGTTGCCTTGGGTGTGCTCCATGGTGGAGATGCTGAGGTTTGAAAATTTTCTTTTGCTTTTGAGTTCTTTTGTTTTTCTTATCTTTTATTTTTATTTGTTAGCCAATTCGAAACATATTTATAAAAAATTTAACAGTAACTGGATGAAAAGTATTAAATTGACTAACTTAAGTGAAACATGATGACTAAATTGGCTAAATTGAAAACCCGAGGACCAAATCAACCGAAGAGGTGTAACACATGGACCATTTCAACATTTAAGCCTCCTTATTATTTATCAAACAATTAATCCTCTCAAATTCTTGGTGAAGTAGCCGGATTATACATATTATTCTCTCATATATTTCAGTCAAAACAGGGGAAAAAAGTTGGTGATAAAAGAAAATTTAGGGTTTTAATTACAAGGCCACACACTAGATTGCATTAAGTTGGAGAGGCATATGTGTCTAAGTCAACATCATGAACAAGAATGCGTCCTAAAGATATATATAGATATAAAATCCATGTTCTCAAAACCAAAATTCTGGCCCCAGCTAATTAAAATTTGGGATTAACCCAAATGCCAAATCTTTATACTAAGATTTTTCAAGTGTCAATGTTACAGATCATGTACATGAATGATGAATTGTTTTATTAGGTTATGCTTGTTGAATGAGAAATTAGTTAAATCACTTTCAATGTCATTGTCTGAATTTTAAATAACTTGGATTCCTTAGTTTATTTAGAGCTGATCAAAATGATAGGGAAAATAAAGAGTGAATTTAGATGTTTAATTGGTAGTTATTGCATTGGGGGAAAACAATTATGCCAATACACTATATATAATGCGATTTTGATTCTCACCGATTTTTTTCTCCTCTAACAACTATTTAACCTACTAATTTTATCGTTTGAAAAAAAAAAAAAAAAAGAGTAGGCGTTGAATTGATGGAGAGCTTCTCAGAAGAGGAGTTTTTTTTTTTTTTTTTTTCTGTGTCCAATTTCGTTTTCGTCAGGGTGTAGGTTTTATTACTGTGTCCAATTCCAAATGGGTTGAGCTTTTGCTCCATGAATCAAGTTGAATTGAAATATATATATATATATATATATATATATATATATATATATATATATATATATGGATATTGAAACGATGCCTTCATCTTGAATATTCTTATACATTAAAGCTGAATATGTTCCTAATGGTAATTTTAAATACAGTGTTAAGCTAACTACCCAACATTCAACAAGCAGAAAAAGTCTGGACCTTGAGATTTTAATCGACATGGAATCAGCTAGGCATCTTATTGCTGATATCTGGGGGTATAATTCTCAGCGATACAGGTCACGGTTACCGGACAACCACTTTTTAATTTTGAGAAGAGCCCCCATTTTTCAATACTGGAGTCTGCGTCAATCACCTTCCACCTGGATAAGGTTTTACATCAGTTAAGAGTTTGTAAATAATCATCTATATTTGTCAATATAATTATGAATTTTGGCATTCCACGTTGATTAATTACTGAATTCTAGCTTGAAACCCTGGCCTCAAATTCAATGATCGATATCAAAAAAGAAGAGAAAAAAAAGTGAGATGCGACCTGTAAGTAGTGGTGAGGCGGTGGAGAAAGACCAGCATCATGGCCTTGGCCATGTTCATCCCCAGGCATGTCCTCCCTCCCATCCCAAAAGCTAAGAAGCTGTATGGTACTTTTGACTCATCCTGCATGCATGCATGCGGTTTATCACAAAGTCGAATTCCGTGAGTTGCAACTTTTAATCATGTACGCATGTTTTAACTTAATTTTAACAAGAAATTAATTGAATGAGGTGAATTATATCCATGCATACGTACGTCAAACCTAGACGGATTGAACTTGTTGGGATCAGTGTAGACCGTAGGATCAAGGTGTACTGATTTAGCATCAACGTTCACATTCCACCCTCTCTTGATCTTAAATCCTAATGCACCCACAGAAACAAAAATCAATCAACAAGTTGCATACACAGACAGACAGAGAGGGAAAATAAATGAAACAAACATATTTTGTTCAGAGCTCAAACCTTCCATCTCGCAGTCCTCGAGAGCTAGTCTTGGAAACCATGGCACGACAGAAGCCAACCTTAGGGATTCTTTTACCACCTAATTGACACACCCAACTCATTTGTTCAATCAATTAATAAACGAAGTATGTCAAGAAACATGTTGTTTTTAAGAGTTGCGAGTCTTCAAGAACGGGCATAGGACCATCTGATCAATTGCCATTAGTCTCCACTCTAAAGAGGTCCACATGTGTAGTCTCTTGTAGACGATAGTTATTGATAAAAGAACAAAAAAAAAAAAAGTCTTCAAGAAAGTTGTTTCTAGGTTTGTTAAATAACACAAATGTCAAAAGTGAAGTGAGTTTTGTTGATTAATAGTACCTTAGCAGCATACGGCATGTCGTTAATGCTCTCCAGTGTTAGAAATGACTTTGAAGAAGTTTTTCTCGCCAAGTCAAGTTGTTCTTTCTGTTTCAATCAACAAAAAAAAGTGGCATATTATTCAATAATACAACTATAAACAAAATTAATAAGAGAAAGCGAAGCTTTAACTCTGACTTACCATAAGAGTGGGAAGCACTTCTGGGTTCTCGTCTAAGAATTTGATCATCCATGTCATTGCACTGGCTGTTGTATCCTGACCTGCAATGATCATGGTTAATATATTGTCTTTTATCTCTTCATCTGTTAGCTGCCGGGCAGTAGTGCCTGTTTCACCACATGCTTTTTCATCCTCTGTCAAAAGCCGCTGTAAAAGATCTTCACTCTTAACTTCTAACCCTTTTCTCCTTTCACTCATTGCATCCCCAATTATTCCCATGATTTTCTTTCTAGCCTGAATCATACAGTTAGAGCCTGGTTAGGTTTTGAAAATTTAGGCGTAGAAGCCCATAAAGATAAATATAAAGCCCAATTATGAGATATTTTGGGCCTTTTTTATATTTATTTTTTGAGGACTGAAGAGCAGTGCCCGAGCAAATATTTCTTGTGTAGGGGACTCTCTCACATACATAGAAAATTTGAACTCAAAACATGAGAGATTGAAGTAATTTGCATAAAAATTAAAAGACCCTAATTTCAATAAAGAGAACTAAAAATGTTGTACAAACCCAGGAACTCAAATATGAGGTAAAGAGTACCAAGAATATTTTTTAAAATATAACTTAAAGCCAAAGAAAAGTTGATAAAATGAGAAGGGGAAGTGAAGACTGCACTTTTATAAGAGGGATGAAGAGAAAAATAAGGCTGGCCTGGAATGGAAAATAATTAGATTGAGAAAACACTTGAAAAGGGTATTAGTGTTAAGACCCAAACTCTACTTCCTCATATATTGTATACAATTCCTCAGTATTACATTTAACAACAAAACAACAACCAACCTTCTTCTTACAACTCTCTCCTTATATACTAACTCCCACCTGCTGTGCAAGCAGTCTCCCTAACTGTCTAACTGATTACACTTCCACCCAATTCTAACAACAATTCTAACAATCTTATCAGATAGTTATCCATCTTGGCCGTACACTTGGACAACCTAGATGGTGCCACTTGACATCCTAACAATACCCCCCCTTCAAACTGAACTTAAAAGTGTAACACAGTGCGTACATTTTGAGAAAGGATTACACAGAGCTTTACAAATGTACAATATCTGGAAATTTGGATTTGAGTTCATGGTAGTTCTCCCACGTAGCATCTTCTGTGGTGTGATTCTGCCATTGCACTAGTACTTCTGAAACAGCAGTGTGACCCTTCTTCATCAGTCGTCTATCCAAAATAGCCGTTGGGACATCCTGTAATATGCCAGATTCAGTGATAACCGGTAGGTGCACAGAAGGTTGCACGTGATCACCCAGATGCTTTTTGAGACAAGAAACATGGAAAACAGGATGGAGTTTTGAAGTCTCCGGTAATTTCAACTTATATGCCACTGGTCCCAGCTTTGCCAAAATTTCGAAAGGCCTATAAAAACGGGGCTGCAGTTTGTGAACTGAGTGAGAGGATAAGGACATGAATTGATAAGGGACAAGTCGGAGGTACACCCAATCTCCCACCTCAAAAACCCTCTCAGTTCACTTTTTATCACTTTGAACCTTCATCCGATTTTGGGCAGCCTGCAAATTAGCTTTCAATACGGCTAACACTCGATTTCGTTCTTGTAAAGCTTGATCAACTGAAGCAACCTTAGTGGTGCCACTTTCATAAAATGAGACAAGTGGAGGTGGCTGGCCATAAACGATTTCATATGGAGTCATCTTTGTAGCAGTGTGATATCCTGTGTTATAACTCCATTTCGCCCAAGACAACCATATAGCCCATCTTCTTGGTTGTAGACTGCAGAAACATCTCAAATATGTCTCAAGGCATCTATTGAGAACCTCAGTTTGTCCATCTGTTTGAGGATGGTAGCTCGAGCTAAAACATAATTTAGAGCCTTGAATCGTGAAAAACTCCTTCCAAAATTTGCTCATGAAGACCGGATCTCTATCACTAATAATAGAATTAGGCATCCCATGCAATTTGAATATGTGATCCACAAACAGTTGAGCAATCATAGTGGCAGAATAAGGATGAGCAATAGCCAAGAAGTGAGCATACTTAGATAAACGATCAATCACCACCCATATTACAGTTTTCCCTTTACAAGGAGGCAATCCCACAATGAAATCCATAGAAATGTCAGCCCAAATTTTAGTAGGAATAGGAAGTGGTTGGAGTAATCCAGGAGGTGAAATTGTCTCATACTTGTTCTGTTGACAAATGGAGCAACTAGACACCATGTCTTTAATGTATTTCTTCATACCTTCCCAGTAAAAAGATCTAGAGATCTGCTTGTATGTTTTGAGAAAGCCTTCATGGCCAGCAATAGGACTCAAATGATGTTCCCCAAAAATTTTGTCTCGCCAACAACTTTGAGGACTTATAACAATTCTGTGCTTGAACTTCAAAAACTCATTATCCAATTGATATCTGAGATTTCCCACAATATCCGTAGCTGCAGGGTTGTTGAAGACCTCCTGGATTTTGTGCAGTATCCAAGGATCCTTCTCCACATGTCTTCGCAGTTCGTCCATTCACTGAGAATAAAGGTATGAAATTGCCAAACATTCAACAGGATCTAAGAATTCCAATGCAGCCAATTCAGTACTCGCAGGATTCCTGGATAGTGCATCAGCTGCTAGATTATCCTCAATCTAGTTCAAAGAAGAACTATGACTGGAAATGCAAAATGTTTGAGAACCCTTGGAAAATTTCATGTACATCTTGTCGAAATCCCACAGAATTGGACCAAGTGTTCTCAACCACTGTACTCCAAGGACGATATCGCAGCCCCCTAATGGCATAGCATACAAATCAATTACGCAACTGAATTGTTGAATCTTGACAAAAACTTGGTTCAGGACTCCTTTGGTAGCTACTCGTCCACCATCAGCAATTTTAACATTGAATATATGGCCCGTATCCAACGTATACTTCATTCTCTTAACCAAACTCAGATCAATAAAGTTGTGAGAGCTACCCGAATCAATGAGGATTGTAACTGGACAATTCTTGATAAATCCTTGCACACGCATTGTATTAATGGTAGGGGGTGCAGGAGTGCCAAACAGGGCACATGCAGTAATCTCAGGTTCCTCCGTTTCAACGATATCATTCTCTTCTTTTTCCAAATTATCAAAGTCTTGAACATCTATAAGAAGCAGTTGTTTCTTCTCACACATGTGACCCCTCCCATATTTTTCTTTGCAATGAAAACACAGACCATTCTTGCGACAGTGATCAACTTCTTCGGGGGTTAATCGCCTCACAGAAGGGTTCTTGGGACGAATTTCGAGGGTTGTGGGATGCATTACATTCAATGAAGTAGGTGATCGAAATGTAGGTAGAAATGTAGGAGTTCTATGAAAAGACTTCACCTTTAAATCTGATAGCTTAGCATCAACTTGCTGGGCAAAAGATGCAGCTTCAAGGACATTTCGTGGCTTAAGCAGTTTCACATCATGGCGCAATTCTGCTTTCAATCCCCCAATAAAGCAAGATTTAAGGATCGCAGGACTCATATCCGTGGTTCGATTTGACATTTTTTGAAATTCCACGATATAATCCCTGAGAAGACCTGTTTGCTTCAAGTTTACCAAATTTTCAGCACAATCGTCAAATTCCGATGGACCAAATTCTTGACAAAAAACCCTCGTAAAGTCACCCCATGAAGGATATTGAGTGAGACAATTCGCCCAATGGAACCACTGCAGAGCTTCTCCTTCCATATGAAACGATGCCAATTTCACTTTCTTCGAGTCGTCGATAGCAAAGAAATCAAAGTAATATTCAGACTTATACACCCACCCCAATGGATCGTCACCATCCACAAATCTGGGGAAATCCATTCTCAAAAATGGTGGTCAACCAGCATTAGAACCCAAATCTTGGCGATTGTAATTGTGATTAGGGTTCATCCCTCCCGGAAAATTGGGATTCGTCGGAGTCGCCTCAGAAGATTCTCCACACGATCCCCCACTGCCCTTCGCTGCAAGTGATTGCAGTTGTAGCAAAATTAATTCTTGACTGGCTTTGATCTCGGCTTTGAGCTCTGATCTGAGATCTTCGATCGTGGTTTCGAGATCTGACAAACGGGTATCCATGGCTTTCCTCGAAGCCTGGCGTGTCATACAACAATGAAGGCTTGAGAGGATCAACGCTGGTTGATACCAAATGTTAAGACCCAAACTCTACTTCCTCATATATTGTATACAATTCCTCAGTATTACATTTAACAACAAAACAACAACCAACCTTCTTCTTACAACTCTCTCCTTATATACTAACTCTCACCTGCTGTGCAAGCAGTCTCCCTAACTGTCTAACTGATTACACTTCCACCCAATTCTAACAACAATTCTAACAATCTTATCAGATAGCTATCCATCTTGGCCGTACACTTGGACAACCTAGATGGTGCCACTTGGCATCCTAACAATTAGACTGATATGCAGCACCAACATCTACAATACTAGTAAGGAAAAAAAAGCAGGATGGGCGAGGGACCATTCTGGCCCCTTAGTGGCTCAGCCAAGGGAGGAAGGATTCGAACGCGTAGTTGAATATAGTATTTTACCTGAAGTCCTTTGTAAAACCTAGTCCTAGGTAACCTCAAGGGGAATGCTAACATTGCTTCACAAACATGAGCCACCTCCTTTTGCAACACCTCTAGTTCGTATCCGCTTTCCACGCTTATCAACATCTTGCACATAGCTTTGCAGGTTATCTGCTCCAAAATGAAATTTACATCAAATACCATATCAAATAGTAATCACAAAAACTAACAAACCATGATCTGTTTTGAAATGCTTTCTGAATGTATAAATTAAAGCACTTTAATATAACCCAAAACGCTTGCAACAATAATAGAAAACGTTAAGTATTAGTAAGTGATTTTTCAAGAAACAATTAATTTTTTATTTTAAAATTTCACATGCTTTAAAGAAAGGCCCTTGTGAATATAAATGATTTCCTTGAAAGTATTCATTCAGTCTTCATTACTCCAAAGGAGGTCATACGGTTATTTCACATGTGGGACAATTTAAGCTGTGTGTGCCCGTGACACAGTTATAGTAAAGGTTTGGAAATTTGATACAGAAATGAAAAATTGCAAAGTTCTGAAGAAATTGCATTATTTGTGTCACCTTGACTGCTTCGTCTTGTATGACCACACAGCTTCTATGCTCCCACCCTCTCATAGCATCAACAATGAGTTCATCAAACTGTTTGATAAAAACTGATAAAGAATTGGTAGAAAACAAGTTGCTTAGTTGCCCACGAATTAGTTTGTGGTGTTGGTGGGAAGCACAGAGGAGGCTTTGATTTCCCACTAGCGCAGCAATAGTTTTCATGTATCTCTTGCTGAATCTCCCCAAGTCATTGTTTAAGACTGCCTTTGCTGAGTCCGTGCTCGAAACGAAAACATGCGTCTCTCCGAATATGTTGGTCCTAAAGCAATTTCCATGCCTGCACTTACAGAAACTACAGTGTTGTAGAATACAAGAATCTCATGTTGAAAAATTGATAAAATTGAATATAACTTAATTATATTGAGCGGTTTCACTTAGAATTACATTTGTACTAAAACTTTTTGTGATGAACCTCACACAGTACAAGTGGCGAGTTACAAATTGGAGAACAATATAATTAGTGTGGACCGTTGGCCCGTTCATTAACAGAAGAAATTATAGAGTAAAGGGTAGATCATGCACTCAAAGAGAGGTATTACCGGAGACGGCGAAGACGGACAAACTCGTAAAACCCTTTGCCACTGTTAATGGAAGCCATGAACTTTAGGGTTTCTCCAATGAATGGTAATCCTCGGCTGCCTGGAGGAATTTCAGCCGTTGATATATCGTGATTTGAGCAGTTCACTGACTTGATAATTTGATAAAGCAGACATGACAAGGCACCTAATACTACTACCACGGCGTAACAACCAAAAGAATAATAAGCTTCTTGTGGCAAACGGGAAGGCATGTTTATTCTTCTGCTACCGTGTTGTTCTGCAGATTTTGAGTAATTTGGTAGGTAGAATGGTCTGAAAATTTTATAAAGAACTGAACTCTTGAATTATAAGTGAGAGACATCAACGTACGAGGAAAATTGAATTTTAACGAGTACTTACATGCACTGAGTTTCAACATATATTTGAGTCACAGATAGGTTTAATTCAACCGATTTTAGTGACTCAATTTAAGTTGTTGGATAAAACATGTGTTAACATTGAGTGGTTGCTGGTGTGGAAGAAAAATTGGAGGAAAATTGGGTTGGTGTTTTGGCCGACAGGGTTTGATGCGATTTTGAAATAAGGTCCCAAGGTATAACGACAACCAGAGAATTCACTTAATCGATTTGACCCCTCAAATTTGTGCGCCATCTTTTGTAATTATTGATTTGTGGAAAGGTTTTGGCATGAACGCCATTGAGGGTTGATACTCCATCCATTGAAATTGCACCCAAGAAGCCTATCTTTTGGCACTAACACGCCATCATGGTGCTGCCATCGAAAGCTCCAAGTGGTAGAGATTCCGTCCACATGGTTATCAAATGTATCGTGTTACTAAACGCCTCTTTAATTATTGACCACATGAATACAACTAATTAGAAGCAATAATAGATCCCACATATATTTTAGATTGTTCACATGAATCATGTCAAAAGCTAATAATCAGATCGCTATTTCTTTTCCTTTTAAAGGCAAACCAACAACATAACTAAGAAAATGACAATGAGACCAGGTCTTTAATTTGTGAATGAATATAAGAAAATTCAGTCCTTTCTAATGACTGAAAAAACCAAATTGATGAACTTGGTTTTAGATTTTGATAAGTAATCCGCGAAGAGCTCGGCATACTGACGAAATAGATCATCCATGATATCTTTTCCGAAATGAGATTCGATCATGGACTCGGTCACAGCTCTTATGGTCTTGGCCATTCGCTGCCCACTGACTACAGCGGTTATTTCTGCACCACCATCCCAATCAATTTCAAAGGCTTCAAGGCGGTCCATTGTAAATGATCCTTCATTTTGTAACACCAATTTTAGTTCCTCTTCACTTGGGGCATAGAACGGAGCGTTGAAGGAATCAACCCTTTCCTCTTCAATGAGACCCTATAGCATTGCATATACCAAATTTTTAAATCAAATTTTGTAAACCAAATCATGAGATGAAGAGAAAAAACTTAAAACTAAATATTGCATATTTATCTATGTAGGTACCTCTGAAACCATTCTCATTAATGCATGAGCTAGGAGTTCCCACTGCACGTAGCAACTCTCTTGAGTTGATGGGTCAGCGGACGACCTGCCCAGGAGTGACAGCACCATTCGTCCTCCGCCAACTATTTCTTCAGCCCGGGACTTGAGAAATAGCAAAAAGTCCTTGTGAAATTGAAGTGAATATGCATCCAAAACGCATTGAGGGCTGGTCTTAGAAATGTACATCTTTCCTCTGTTAAACGCTCTGCCAGTTGCCTGGCAATCCAGGCCAGGAGGGACCTGAGATAGCCAATGAAGACTAGAAGAGGAGTGCACGAAATGTAAACTCTTTGCCGGAAACAATCTGCCGTAAAACGAGCCCGGCACGGCGGAGATAAATACAGACCCGAATCCAGCACCTTTTTCTTCCTTTAGTTGGTTGTAGAATGCCGGGAGTGACATAAAAAGGGTGTTGAAGTCGTTGCTAATGAGGTCATTTAGAAACACTCTAAACTCTATGGATGATGATGAGCTGCTACTTGTGGCATGTATGGCATCAATTATTTCGGAGATGAGTAGTAAGGTGTTTGGTCCAGATGAGCAACCCAAATCGGCTATTCCCATGCTCCCATTTGGTGCTATAGTTAAGCACAACATTTTTTGTATAGCTTCATCAATGATTGACTTTGCGGTGGATAACATTTTTCCCTACAAAAATTAAGTAATCAGATTAATCCAACGAGATCCATGTAAAAAGTAAAAAATAATTTATACCTGAACTGTAGAGTTTTGAGCATAACTGGTCTCGCCATTCCCTTGGTTCATGTGAAGTATTTGCAGCACCTCCATCTCTATCTCTTTAGAATGCAGAACCCGGTTGTGAGATTTCTAAAGCAGCAAAGCTCAGGAACAAAGCTTAAAAGTTCTCCTTTTTAGACATATTATTCCTTTTCTTCTAAATAAAAAAAGATAATATAATAAAAGGAAAGTGTTATTGTCACTCCAAAAATCTCATTCTACACTTCTCATAAGTGTATTTTTCTTTCCAAATATAAAAAGTTTGAAGTGTCGAATGAGATTTTTGAAGTGCTAATAAAAATTCCCTAATAAAAATCTCAAAGGTCTTCTTAGATATTTGCACAATTGCACTAATGCTTAATATAATAATGGGGTAAGTGGAGTTTAATCCTTGGCATAGTTCAACTTTTCATAAAAACCTGGTACAAGATAAAAAATTTAAATTGGTCCCTTGACTGGATGTCCACCTCAGAATTAACATTAAAACTCATATTTCATTGGATTTAATGTCTTTATGTGTATTTTAGTTCCTAAAATACCCCCACAATTAATATTTGATTTGAGGGCTTCATTTCCTCCTATAAAATAAGAAATTCAGATACATACCAAATAAGAAAACGAAAGTATTGATTAGAATTCAAAAAGTTTCATATCACAACGAAACAAAACTCTAGAAATCAAATTTTAATGAATACATCATACCAAATAAGTAAATAATGTACCTAAATCATGGTACCTATATCACAGTACCTATAGCATGGCACCTATATCATGGTACCTAATACATGGTACCTGCAAATTAAAAAAACATTATTAGAATTTTAATGTACCTCAACCATGGTACCTATGTTGGATTAATGTACCTCATTTCTATAGTGCGCCAAAATATAGAGGAGCGAATGGCATGAGAACCATTTGAAACCATGTGCAGTACACATATGCATATCATATACAAATATTGAACTAATATATCAAGTATTCCACAAACAAACAACAAATCCTAACAAAAACCCATGTACACGATTTTAGTGAAAATGCTAAACTTCCTAGACAAAGAAACGAATCTGCACAACACCATAGAAGAGGACGATGAAAGATTCATACAATTGAACTTTTATGTTTAAAATGGACAAAAATTGAAAATATATTAAGTAATAATTGCACACTCTTAACTCAGCATTTAAAATTTGTTATTGTCCATAATCACATATGGGCAATGTTGGAAAAATAGAATCAATAAAACCACCAAAAAAATAAAAGCTGACATGGATAATATATATTGACATGGATGTATAGTCAAAGGACTATAATCAATATTTAATCTTGTATAAGACATTTTTCTAATTATAATCTTAAGCAAGGATTAAAATCACATTTACCATATAATAAATCGCTATTGTAGTATTGTTATTTTAATTTTTTTAAATATCAACAATCAACTCAGAGAAGCAACAAGTTAACTAATAAACAAAGGACTAAAGCTTGGAATTTTAGATATTAAATTGACTAATTAATAATACAATGAATAAATAAAACAATAAACTCAATTATTGCCCCATATAATAACATGCAACATGATCAACACTCCCACAAGAAAATGTCAATGCTGAAATTAAATGAGTGGAAACAGGAATAAAAAAGTAAACGATGCAGGCGCGAACATTTTTAATCCATGCATGGCTTCAAGAAGCATATACACGTTTGAATCACGTGCTGCACGTGAATCTAATTAAACCCTCTGCAATTTTTTTTTCTTTTTAATAAACGATATTATGTATATTAAAAATGAGCGATGATGCAATTTGTCTGCTAGTCACTTAATTATTTAAAGGATTTAAATGTGTTGGCCTTCCACATTTATCTCAAAATATCAAATATTGCCACCTTATGTTAATCGATTATGTTAATTTTTTTGTTGGAATTATGTGATATTCAATTAGACTTATAATGTAGGTTTAATCTCAGTTTACTACCTTAAAATTTCTTGGTTTTCAACATTTGGTACATGAAGTTTTTTTAAAGTTATAATTGTGGGACATTTTCATACATCCATTAAGGTTACTGTTAAATTTTCCGTTAACTGATGACATGGCATCCACGTGAACAATGATTGGGTGCCACGTGGATATTTAAAAATAGGGTAAAAGACTGTTTACTACCCTCATGTTTCGTGGTTTTCAACATTTAGTACATCAAGTTTTTTTCGTCTCAGAGTCATACCTAAAGTGTAAATTTTGCGACAGTCTCATACATCTGTTAGTCAAACTGTTAAATGTGCCGTTAATTATGATGTGGCGCCCATGTGGACAATGACTGGGCGCCACGTGTCAGCCACGTTTTTTTTTTTTTTCTTCTTTCTTCTTTCTTCTTCTTCTTCTTCCTCCGACTGCAACTTTTTTTTTTCCTTCTTCCTTCTCCTTCTTCCTTCCCCTTCTTCTCCTTCTTCCTTCTCCCTTCTCATTCTCCTTCTTCTTCCTCCGAATCTGGGGAAGTTTCTTTTTTTTTTCCTTCTTCCTCCTCCTTCCTCCTTCCTTCTTCCTTCTCCTTCCTCCTTCTTCCTTCCTCTTCTTCTTCTTCTTCTTCTTCCTCCGAATCTGCCCAGATTCGGTTTTTTTTTTTCTTCTTCCTTCTCCTCCTCCTTCTTCCTTCCCCCTTCCTCCTTCTTCCTTCTTCCTTCTTCCTTCCCCTTCTTCTCCTTCTTCCTTCTTCTTCCTCTGAATCTGGGGAAGATGAAGGTTTTTTTTTTTTTTTTTTTTTGAGGAAGATGAAGAAGAAGGAAGAAGGAAGAAAGAGAAGAAGGGGAAGCAAGAAGGAGGAAGGAAGAAGGAGAAAAAGAAGGAAGAAGGAGGAAGGAGAAAGAAGAAAAGAAAAAAAAAGTTGCAGTCGGAGGAAGAAGAAGAAGAAAGAAAGAAAAAAAATAGCCGAATCTGGGCAAATTCGGAGGAAGAAGAAGAAGAAGAAGAGGAGGAAGGAAGAAGGAAGAAGGAGGAAGGAGAAAGAAGAAGGAGAAAAGAAAAAAAAAACTTCCCCAAATTTGGAAGAAGAGGAAGAAGAAGAAGAAGAAGAAGAAGAAGAATAATAATAATAATAATAAGGGGAAGGAAGAAGGAAGAAGAAGAAGAAGAAGAAGGAGAAGGGGAAGGAAGAAGAAGGAAGAAGGAGGAAGAAGAAGAAAAAAAAGAAAAAAAAAGAAAAAAACCGAATCTGGGCAGATTCGGAGGAAGAAGAAGGAAGACGAAAGAAGGAAGAAGGAGAAGGAAGAAGGAAGAAGGAGGAAGAAGAAAAAAAAAACTTCCCCACATTTGGAGGAAGAAGAAGGAGAATGAGAAGAAGGGGAAGGAAGAAAGAGAAGAAGGAAGAAAAAAAAAGTTGCAGTCGGAGGAAGAAGAAGAAGAAAGAAGGAAAAAAAACGTGGCTGACATGTGGCGCCCAGTCATTGTTTATATGGGCGCCACATCACAATTAACGGCAGATTTAACAGTTTGACTAACGGATGTATGAGACTTTCCCAAAATTTACACTTTAGGTATGACTCTGAGACGAAAAAAACTTGATGTACTAAATGTTGAAAACCATGAAACATGAGGGTAGTAAACAGTTTTTTACCCTTAAAAATAATTAAAAAAAAAAAAAAAAAACTTTTGGTCTTCTCCCTCACCCCTTCCGATCCCCCTCACTTCTCTCCTCTACCCACCCTTCCCCCTCCCTCTTTGACTCCACCTGAGCCCCAATTTCCTGGTTTGAGGTGATTCCATTGCTGGGTTCTGTTGGATGCGATTCTTGGTTGCTTAGAGGAGTTGCTGGGTTGCTAGGTCGGAAGAATGTGATGATATCATATAGCTAATTGGTATAATTAATGGTGTTTTTGAAGAGAGAATGAGGAGGCCAAAAGAACAGAGGAGAGAAGGGAGGGGGATCAAAAGGGGTGGGTGTAGAGGAGGCCTCAATCGTCGCCTCCATGTCTTGGCCATCTTCGAAATCAGCAATTAGTACCTCAATCGGGCTTCGGTAGAGTTTTCTCTCCTTACCCATCAAAACCAACCATCCCCTGTGTCACAACACTTATAGCCTCAACTGCCACCAAATCTACTCTCTCTTCTATCTCCCTCACATAGTCTCGCCCTCTCACTCTAAAACTCAAACCACCGAAATGGTAGCCTCCCTCACAATCTTAAGGCTCCTCAGAACCCCCAAATCCCTCATTTTCTCCACCATCATAGTCGTTGCCGCACCCAAAACATCTCTATTCACACCCAAATCATTCTCCTCCAAAATCTCCTACACTCCTCTCACCCAAAAGCCCTCCTCAGCTTCTCGACTGCCGTCTTCAAATCCATCTCCGCCACCATCACGGTCTACAACAAAGCGTCCCGAAGCGACCCTCTCCTACCTCGATGCGTGCTTCATGATCGGCTACCAGGTGCTGCTACTGTCCGATGGGAACGGCGATTTCACGAGGGCGATCGGTGACTTCATGGCAGGGCTGTTGTAGGGTTTTTAAGGAAATCTAGGATTGGGGGTTTTTTTTTTTGGTGTGGAGTCGAAGAGGGAGGGGGAAGAGGAGAGAAGGGAGGGGGGGTTGGAAAGGGTGAGGGAGAAGACCAAAAGTTTTTTTTTTTTAATTTTTAAATTTTTAATATCTATGTGGTGCCCAGTCCTTGTTCACGTGGATGTCACGTCATTAGTTAACGGTAAATTTAACAGCAACTTTAATGGATGTATGAAAGTGTCCCAAAATTATAACTTTATGTACCACTCTGGAATAAATAAATAAAAACTTAATGTACAAAATATTGAAAACCAAAAAATTTTTGGGTAGTAAACTGAGATTAACCTTATAATGTAATAATAATTCGACCCTGATAGTGATACTGCAACAACAAAATTATTTGGACACGTAAACTTTACGCACTTACTAAAATATATTTGGCTAAATAACCGAAATGGTCCATGAGATTTGCATAACTCATCACTTTGGTCCCTAACATTTCAAATCGATAAAAGTGGTCCCTGAGATTGTCCACCATCCATCATTTTGGTCATTTCGTTAAGTGTCCCGGAGCTCTTGGCCGGAAGTTTGGGCAACTTTCAAAGCTTCGTAACTCAATCATTTCGTAACCAAATTCGACCCATAATGTATCAAAATGAAGATAGGAAATTGTAGAATAAGATTATACCTATTTGGAAATCCAATGGTTGCCGGAGATGGCCAGAAAATAGCCTCAAAGTTGATTGGTCCAAGGGAAAACTTGAAAACTCTTTGGAAACTGGGTAAATTTTAAACGTTCATAACTTCTTCAATACTCCATGAAATCAAGTGATTCAAAAACGAAAATCATACTTCTCGATGAGAAGAAGAGAATGGTACCTTTTTTGATGGCTAACTCACCGTGTTTTGGCCGAAAAAAACTGTTTGAAAGTGGCTATCTTGGTCTCGAGTTAGCCACTTTCGAGCCATTTTCCAGCCAAACCAAGGCAATTTAGCCATCTAAAAAGGTGCCATTCTCTGTCTCGTCAAGAAGTATAACTTTCATTTTTGAATCACTTGATTTCGTTGAGTATTGAAGAAGTTATGAACGTTTAAAGTTTACCCAGTTTCTGGCGAGTTTTCCATTTTTTCCTCAGACCAATCAACTTTAAGGCTATTTTCAGGCCATCTCCAGCAGTCATTAGGCTTCCAAATAGGTATAATCTTATTCTACACTTTTCTATATTCATTTTGATATATTATGGGTCGAATTTGGTTGAGAAACAATTAAGTTACGAAGCTTTGAAAATTGCCCAAACTTCCGGCCAAGAGCTCCGGGACACTTAACGGAGTTTTTAACGGAATGACCAAAATGATGGATGGTGGACAATCTCAGTGACCACTTCTATCGATTTGAAATGTTAGGGACCAAAGTGATGAGTTATGCAAATCTCAGGGATCATTTTGGCTATTTAGCCAATACATTTTAATAAAGATGAATATGTACCATTATATGTCGGCCCTCATCATATTAAAGAATATGTTAGTAAATATATTAGTTTACGTGTCATCACCTCACAGCAACAAATTTATATGCAAATATCCAACGTAATTGGTAAGGAATGAAGAAGTTGAGGTTCCATTATAAAATTAATCGGTAATATAAAGAACAACCCAACATCATAATAAACAGACTCATATTCCATTGACATGGTTATCAAATGTATCGTGTACCAAAAGCCTCTTCAATAATTGACGACATGAATACAACTAATTAGAAGCAATAGTAGATGCCCACATATATATTTAGATTGCTTACTTGAATCATAAAAAAAGTTAATATTCAAATCTCTACGTTTATTCCTTTTTGGTGAAAAGGCAAACCAACAACATAACTAAGAAAATGACAGGGAAGACAATATCTTAAGAGCTAATTTGAGATTGTGGTGCTTTTAGATTAATTCAAAAGGTTGTTTATGTTCCCCATGTGCATTGGTTTATTTTAATTAATTTAGCAGAAATTTTCATTTTTATGTTCATTCTGCCAGTGAGTTTATTTTAATTAATTTAATAAAATTTTCATTTTTGGTTTCTAGCCTTCTTGGTAATTGAATGTTTGAAATTTTTTAATTTGTATAATTAGTTTTGAAGTTGGTTTCACAAGGAAAATACGGAAAAAGTATATTTTGCACCATTTTATTTGGTCTTCTTTGATGTACGAGGCAAGAAGTACCAGAAGTGTTTCGTTAAGATTCCCTATTTGAAACCCTAGTATCATGAGTTTCCAAAACAGAGTCCTATTCATTTGGTCTACATTCTCCTCATTTCCTTTTGGTTTAATAGGCTTTGGTGCAGTCATTCTGATTGTATTTACAATAGGTTGCCTTTCTATTAACTTCTTTTTTATATACTAATTTATTTGTTAAATAATGGTTACTCATTTTTGCAGAATTTAAAGGGTGGGTGGATTTTCAGCTTCCTGTTCTAGGTGGGGGATTTTAGTTTCACTGTCCATTTTAATATGATGGTTTCCATTTTATATTGATTACTTATGTAATGCAAGGTGGATGTACTCATTAATCTTGAGTGACGTAGATATGGCTATCAAGTTTTCAAAGTACACTAATATGTATTTTTATATTATTTACGGTTTAATTTTATTAAGGTATTGTATCGGATACAAAATGACACTAATTCTATTTTCAATGTATATATATTAATTAAAAGTCAACTTTATTTTAAATGTAACTGATGATGCTTGCAGGGATTAATAGTCCTTAGTCCCACCTTGCTTCAACCGAAGTGATCCTCATTGCTATAGCATACTTTGGTTGCCCTTTGTTTCAAATTGCTACCACTCAGAAATTGGAATTATCACAAATTTGGTTTATTTTAAATGTAACTGATGCGTGCAGGATTAATGTCCTTAGTCCAACCTTACTTCAACTGAAGTGATCCGCATTGCTATAGCATTCTTTGGTTGCCCTTTGTTTCAAATTGCTACCACTCAGAAATTGGAATTATCACAAGTTTGGTTTATTAATGCTTGGAATAGAGATGGTTTCAGGGAAGAAAATATACGATGGAGTAATACTTTGCACAGGCAGCTTCAAGGGAGAGGAGAAACATGCCTTGACTAGCATGTATGTGGATGTTGGTTTTTCTACAACCAATGAGTCTTCACAAGAAATGAAGAAATGTTGTGTATAAAGATATTTCGTATCAATCTAATTTAGGAACGCGACTTTTTTGAATTTATACTTAATATGATGCGGTAATCATCTTCTTTTTGTTTTTGTAATTTGTCTTATGACGGAAAAAATAAATGAAAAGTTAAGCTATCCACTTATACAAGCACATTTAAAATTAATTTGTAACATAAACCATTACTTTACGTACGTGAAACATGACAAATTTTTAGGACTTGCATCATAAAGAAAAAGTTTATCGCTTGCTGATACATTAAACATGTCTTTTCAAAATGCAATAAAGAATAACTAACGCAAGATATCTTTAGGGGCCATAGTTAAAAAAAAAAAGATCCTCTTGCAAGCACGATATGATTATATTTGCCGTGATTAAAATTAGATTTTTCTTCTTTTTAGCTTGTTTTGGCTTATATTATCTAGTTAAAAAAAACATCCTCTTGCAAGCACGATATGATTATATTTGTTGTGATTAAAATTAGATTTTTCTCCTTTTTAGCTTGTTTTGGCTTATATTATCTGACAGGGAGAGAGGAAGCGCACGACAAAGAGAGTAGAGAGAGATGTGTTTGTAGGGTTGTGTAGAGGATATGATATTCCTCTACGCAATGCCTTTGTTTATAGTAATAAGGGAGGGAATAATCATTCTTCTCCAAGAAATACAAGTTCTAATAGGAAAGAATAACTAGAATCAAATCTAATATAGGATTTACAGATTCACACTTAAATACAAAATTTATAACATAGCTAACATTTTTATTATGTTATTTAAATTTATTGTTGATACGATTTTTCTTTAGTTTTGAGGAATGCGAGAAATAATTTTAAAATATTATTAATTTTATTATTAGATATGTTTGTATATGTTGGTGACTAGTTCGGACTTCAAGTTTGTAATTTTATTGTGATATTTTTTTTTAGACAGAGGGTTAACTTTCTCTGTGTGGTTTATTTACTCAGTTTGAGGACAATTTAAATGGCATATTCATATGTGACTTTTTTTTGCTATCATGTGGACATAAAGTTTCATTTTTTGTGGCATTTTTTATATGGGAGATTGATCAGGAACATTATGTTTAGCTTCCTTTCATTTTTGTGCTTTTCTCCTTTTAAGTTGAGAGGTTTGCAGTATCTTAATTTATCTAACAGTGCAAAAGTTCATACAAATTTTTAGCCAAAAATAAAATAAAATAAAAGAATGTCTCTTGACAATACAAATATTAAAACTAAACATTGTACATCGCGCTTAGCACATTGTAACTGTAAGAATGTCTTTATACGTGAACCAATGTAAAAAGAAAAAATAACTGTACACACCGTGCGTAGCGATCCGTGATGTAAAAAAGGCCTTTTGCACCCCCATAAGCGCGTGCAGAAAGGCTAGTAAATTATTATTATCGCATCCAACACATAATCGCAGTAGTTTTATATAAAAAGTTTACCAAACAGTTATACGCTGTTTTTTTTTATTTAATAAAATCACTTTCATAAGAAAAACTTATTAAACACTAAACAACTTTATTTTGCAGTAGTTTATTCTCACATAAGAGTAGAAGCAAGTTTTTAAAAAAGCATAGCAATACCAAACTAACCTTTAATTTGTGAAAAAATAAAAAAGAGATGGGGAAGATAAGAAAATTCAGTCATTTCTAATGACTGAAACAACCAAATTGATGTGCTTGGTTCTGGATTTTGACAAGTGATCGGCGACGAGCTCAGAGTACCTACGAAATAGATCGTCCATGATATCTTTTCCGAAGTGAGATTCGATCATCGACTCAACCACAGCTCTTACGGTCTTGGCCACTCGCTGCCCACTAGCTACGGCAGATATTTCTGCACCACCATCCCAATCAATTTCAAAGGCTTCAAGGCGGTCTATTGTAAATGATCCTTCTTTTCCTAACTCAAATTTCAGTTCCTCTTCACTTGGGGCATAGTACGGAGCGTTGAATGAATCAACCTTTTCCTCTTCAACGAGACCCTATACCATTGCATATACCATATGTTAGTAGGCAACAAATTAAGCTAGTGTTTGTACACACTAAAATATATATGCTTAGGAAAAATAAGAAAATTATTTGGACACATAAAAACTGATACATTTACTTAAGTTGTTTAGGGATAAAACCCTTGCAACTCATGTTTTTTAAACAAAAAACCATGTAATTTTAAACATCTGAATAAAATCCAAATTTCAAATAAGCTGCCATGTAGACAAATAAATGACATATTATCACAAATATTTCCAATTTATGCCACAACACACACTAATCATTGATGACACAATGAACCCTACATGGAAATTCGTATTATATATGAACAATATAGATGTATATACCCAGTAGTAATATATATTCTGAAAAAAAAATTGTAAATTAATTTACCTATATTTTGTAGATTCGTTAGTTTAATATTTAGTCAAATAACATTCTTATATTTTGTAGGTAAATGTATTACTACATATATTAGGCACTTTTATTGGTGTTAGAGATATGTGCTTAATTAATATATTTATATTTACATGTAGGTACATTAATTCTGTTATTACTTAGTAGGTACAGTGATATTCTTAACCGAAAATAATACACATAATTTGTTTTATAGAATCATGTATTAGGCATTGTCTTTTAATTTTTTTTAAATAAGAATTTTTTTAACCAATAGATGAGTCTGAAATTTATTGTGGAGACAAAAACTTCCAAGTTAATTCCTACATCAATACAATTCAAATGCCAACAATACACGTTACAAGCAATAAAACCTCTTTCCATTTTATTCCTACATCAACATACAAAGTGCAATACTGACATAGTTGAGGGTACTTGTGGGAACCCAAAAGATATGACACACGAGCTTAATTTGGTAAAATGGTTGGGTGAATTCTAGTCATTGAGTTGTAGTCAAGAAAATAAACTTCATTGGGTTTTAATTAGAAAAATTTGAATTTCATAGACTAAAGTTATATATTTAGCATTACTTATGAAAATTAATAGAGAAAAAACGGATTCTTCATAAGTTAGTCTATAAAACTCCATTCATAATAAAAACAAAGACTTGAATATCATTTTAAAGAAGAAGAAAAAAAATGTAAACTCAATTGTTATACTTAAATAGTTGATAGGTCATTTCTTCGAAGGTTTGATTCTTGGAATTATTGTTTCTCAATAACAGTAAATTTGTAGTAAAAAAGTTGAATTACGAAGAAAATTTTTCTTAGGAGATGAAGAGAACTATAACAGAAACTTAAAACTAAATATTGCATATTTATCTATGTATTTACCTCTGAAACCATGCTCATTAATGCATGAGCTAGGAGTTCCCATTGGTAGCAACTCTCTTGAGTTGATGGGTCAGAGGACGACCTGCCTATGAGTGAGAACACCATTCGTCCTCCACCTACTATTTCTTCAGCCCTGGACTTGAGAAATAGCAAAAAGTCCTTGTGAAATTGAAGTGAATATGCTTCCAAAACGCATTGAGGGCTGGTTTTAGAAATGTAAATCTTTCCTTTGTTCAATGCTTTGCCAGCTGCCTGGCAATCCAGGCCAGGAGGGACTTGAGAGAGCCAATGAAGACTAGAAGAAGAGTGCACGAAATGCAAACTCTTGGCTGGAAACAATCTGCCGTAAAACGAGCCTGGCACGGCGGAGATAAAGAAAGACCCGAATCCAGCACCTTTTTCTTCCTTCAGTTGGTTGTAGAATGCCGGGAGTGACATAAAAATGGTGTTGAAGTCGTTGCTAAAGAGGTCGTTTAGAAACACTCTAAACTCTGTGGATGATGTTGAGCAGCTACTTGTGGCATGTATGGCATCAATTATTTCAGAGATGAGTAGTAAGGTGTTTGGTCCAGATGAGCAACCCAAATCAGCTATTCCCATGCTCCCAATTGGTGCTATATTTGAGCACAACATTTTTTGTACAGCTTCATCAATTATTGGCTTTACGACGGATAATATTTTTCTCTACAAAAAAAAAATAATTAGATTAATCAATCGAGATCCATGTAAAAAAAAAACAATATTAGTTGATTTTGGCTAGTTCTGTTCGCTTAATGTCCTTCGTTATCATTGGATGATGTTGTTGTTGAAAGTAAAAAATAATGTGTACCTGAACTTTAGAGTTTTGAGCATAACTAGTCTCGTCATTGCCTTTGTTCATGTGAAGTATTTGCAGCACCTCCATCTCTCTCTCTCTCAACAGTCTAGAGATCGATGTATGCCTATAATTTGTTACTTATGAAACCTTGAAGTGATGTTGGTGGTGGATATACAGACTCCGTTTCGAAGAATATTGTTGCTCACCAAAGTGGTCGTGATGGTGAGGCTTATAACCTTACTTATCTTAACAACTGGTAAAGATCGAAGAGGCAAGCGTGAAGGGAAAGAAAATGAATATCTTCTATATTTCACACAAAACGTAATAATTAATATTACGTACGTACTATATTATGCCATGTGTCACCTGTGGGACCACATGCATGCATTCTAACCTAACGTTAATAAAACCTAAGGCCAACAGCCAGACAAAACTCTACCTTATCTATTTCAATCCCCAAAATAGTGAAAGTCCTTAATTAACTCTATCTATACGTATTTACCTGTATAATAGAATCAGCTGATCGTAAATAGAATTAAGGATATGTTATAAGAAATTTAGAATGCAGAGCCGGTTGTGAGGTTTCTGAAGCTCAGGAAAAATTTAAATGGTGATCTTTTTAGACAAAATATTCCCTTTTTTTTTCTAAATAAACAAAGATAATAATTATAAAAATCTTGAATGTCTTCTTTGATATTTTCATTAATGCTTAGTATTATGATAAAATCGGCATCGTTGCTTCTAAAAATATCTCAACAATTAACACAGCGAATCAGCAATTTAATAACTAATAATTATAAAAATCTCGAATATCTTCTTTGATATTTGTATTAAAGCTAATACTATAATAAAATAGCTATCGTTATTTCTTAACAAAAATCTCAACAATCACCACGGAGAATCGGCAATTTAATTAACTAATAAACAGAACAATAAGCTTGGAATATTGGACTTAATTTTTTTCCCTTGAACTCGAAACTTCCAATCTCAATTGTAAAGACCAGAATCTCTGTAATCATACAATGATACAGTTACATAAACTGACTGATTAATACAATTAATGAATAAATAAAAACAATAAACTCATTTATTGTCCCATATAATATGCAACATGTTTAACAGTTACAAGAAATTGTAAATGCTGAATATATATATATATATATATATTTCTTAGTACATCGATATTTTTACACTAGGGGGAGCGGTAGTTCGACTAAGCCACACAATGGGTAGCCTAATTTGGTATCGAATTCGTCATCCACGAGATTCAAACTTAAGACCTCTCATTTCCAAGTAAAGAGGAATATCACCAGACCATAATACTAAATGGGCGTAAATGCTTAATATTAAATGAGTGGAAACAGGATTGTAGTATCCCACATCGACGACGTGAGGGCTGTCCTTGGGCCTTATATGTATTCGCTCGCATGTACTCTTCAGAGACGCGTTTTGGAGCTGCGGCTTGCAAAAACAAACCCGTGAGTGGGGTCGGACCGGTGCGCCGGGTTCCACCACAAAGCGGACAATATCTCTGCGGAGGAAGGCGTGGTTACATTGTTTGGTATCAGAGCCAGACTCACGGCCGTTCGGTGTGCCGACGAGGACGTCGGTCTCCCTAAGGGGGGTGGATTGTAGTATCCCACATCGACGACGTGAGGGCTGTCCTTGGGCCTTATATGTATTCGCTCGCATGTACTCTTCAGAGACGCGTTTTGGAGCTGCGGCTTGCAAAAACAAACCCGTGAGTGGGGTCGGACCGGTGCGCCGGGTTCCACCACAAAGCGGACAATATCTCTGCGGAGGAAGGCGTGGTTACATTGTTTCTTCCGAACTGTGTAAATGGTTACGTCACTCTCACGTGACGGCCAGCACGCCCTCCTTCGGGACGGGGTGTGTCAGGAATCCATAAAAATAAACGACCTATAAAAAATAATAATGCAACAATAATTTTTTTTTAGAAAGAACAATAAAATTATTTGGAAATGTAAAATTTACATACTATAAAGGGTGTATTCAATTGAGATTTTGAAGGATTTTAATTCTTGTAGAGGTATTCAATGAGGATTTTAAGTGATTCTCTGAAATTCAATCAGGATTTTAAGATAATTTATTAAAATCTTTAGAAATATGAGTGTATACAATTAGAATTTTAAAAAAAATTATAACATTCCAGGTGTATTTAATTAGAATTTAATTTTAAAGAATTTTAAAGGATCGAAGCTTCAAGCGTAAGCTACAATGGTGATTGATACCATGTTAAGCTATGTCGATTAATCATTCATACACAATAATCTTGTATATTGAAGGAAGAACAATAGAAGGTTTTAGAGAGAGAGAGAGAGAGAAGAGAGAGAGAAATAGAAGTTCTATGTATTTCTTCTTAACCGAGTAATTACATGAGGTTAGACTTATATAGTAGCTAGAGAAACATCTAACTAACTAACTAATATAATAGGATTATGACAAGTGTCTCAATCTTACACCCTATACTCTAACAGTTTCTTCTTTGTTCGTTCTGTTTTTTCCCTTTGTGATTGCATTTTCCCTTTCCTACCAATTCCTTTATAGTCCATTCTCCACAATTCTTTGGCATTCTTTTTTTTTTTTTGGTCATTTCCAATTCGATTTGTAGACACTTTTCATCACAATTCGTCGCAATTTATCAAGTCAGTATATCGAATTTTGGTGTTCTTACTAGTTCGAGTGTTATCTACACCACCACCTTCTCTCTCTGCCTTTGGCAGCGTTTGCATATGTATCTCCACAGGCTTCATTGCTAGTTTTTGTCCAGCTTGTGATTGCGATTGAAGAGCTGTTCTCAGCTGATAGAGGCGACTGAAGTGGGGATGCTTTGTCGGAAGCGTGGAAGCGGGCTGCTGGATGGGATTTTCTGGTGTGGAAACGGCTGCAGCATAGATCTAGGTTGTTCTTGGTTTTTTCTGGTTTGGGGTTGGGCTTTTTCTATGTTTTTGAGCTGGTTCTTTTTTGTTTGTATATTTTATCTGTGGGTCAGTAATTTGTGAATTTTTGTTATGTGTTTAATAAAGGCTCCTGCTTTTAGTTGACAAAAAAAAAAGTTGACTTTGAATTATTTGATGAGAAAAATGATGACAAATTTCAGAGAGTTAGAAAAGATAGGCACGTGCAAAGCTAAATTGAGCATATAATTTAAGGAAAACTAATGAAAATGACTTGAAAACTTTGAGTTTTAACGATAAGGACAAAATAAAGTGTAAAGTGAATAGTACCATGATTGACATTTTAGTGTAAAATTGTGATTTTTCGTTAAAATGAACAGTATCAAGAGCTTTCCGTTAAAGTTCCCTATAATTTAACAATCTCAGCCAAATACATGATGATTCGAAAAATGCCCTTGATATGTGTCAACTTCTAGTCTTCAAATTCTCAAATCTAGAATCCTTTACTGTATAAATTGAGAAAAGAGAACCAAAATTTCTTGATGGTGGATTATGATATTATTGATTTGTGGAAGGGTTTGACATGACCAAGTGGCTCCCACCAAGCCAAATTAGAGCCTTTTGGCCATCGGGCTATGCATATTGAGCTTGCCTGGCAGCCCGTTTGCTGGTGTTTTCTTTTTATCTCTAAAGGACGAAATTTAAAAAAAAATATTAAAAATTCTAATTTTTTCTATAAATATCTAAGTCATTTTTACACAATTTCTCACCTCTTTTTAATCCTTCCATACCATCTTACCTTATTTTAAGCTAATTCTTCACATTCCATTCATCTCAAACACTCTTTTCCATACACACCTCTCTCTTACCTCTTCCAATAATCTAAATTTAAAAATTTCAATTATTTTTTCAAAAGGCACTCAAAATATGTCTGGATAACCTTATTCATTTAACAACAATTAACACTCAAAATATGTCTGGATAAACTTATTTTAATATGATAGTTTAATTCAATGAACCAATAAAGTTAAAGAACAAACTTAAAGATAATAAATTATTGAGGATGCTAAAAAATAGCGTCTTCAGTTGAAAATGGTATATAAATATGGTCTGACATTGTTCATTTAAAAATAATTTTTTACATGGCTATAACTTTGGACAAGGCTAAACATAACTCATTCGGTTGGAGATGACCTAAGAAGCCTATATTTTGGCACTAAAACGCCATCATGGTGTTGCCATCAAAAGCCCAAGCGGTAGAGATGCTTGTTTAAATAGATAATTAAGCTACAAAACATATTAATAGTCCCACCATGCCTTGAATGGAAAGTCACAGATGTTAACTACATTGAAAATATTTGAGAATTCAAGAGAAAATGAAGAAGAAAACGTAACAGAGAGAAAGATGAACGAGAGAATTTAGAGATAGAAATATGAGACTTGTATTCACTTTTACAGAATGATTAACAATTCTGTTTTTATAACAAAAATCCTAACTCTAACCAAACACTAACAAACTTACTAATTAATTGCCGACTTGTACAATCATTTTAACTAACCACCTAACTAATGGTGTAGAACCCTTAAGAACAGACCTGATGAATCTAGAGTCTCTACCAAGGACTCTACTGAATTTTGCTAAAAACATAATGATTGTGAATTGTTGATTCGTAAATTTGGCATGACAAAAATAAAGGGTTAGTTGTGTGATTAGTTGGTTGATTAAACAACTAACTAAATATTTAACTTATCGTAATAAACAGACACATGTTTCGTTCACATGATTATCAAATAATAATTGAGCAGATGGATATAACCAATAGAAGTAATAATAGATGGCCACATATATATATTCCCGATTGTTCACATAAATCATATCAAAAGCTAATAAGCACGTCTCTTTTTTTCCTTTTTGGTGAAAAGGCAAACCAACAACATAACTATGAAAATGACAATGAGACAAGATCCTTAATTTGTGAACGAAGATAAGAATCCAGTCCCTTCTAATGACTGAAAAAAACCAAATTGATGACCTTGGTTTGAGTTTTTGATAAGTGAAATGAAATAGATCATTCATGATATCTTTTTCAAAATGAGATTATGGACTCAACCACAGCTCTTACGGTTTTGGCCACTCTTTGCCTACTAGATGCGCCAAATATTTCTGCACCACCATCCCAATCAATTTCAAAGGCTTCAAGGCTGTCCATTGTAAATGATCCCTTTTTTTTTTTTTTTTCTAACTCCAATTTTAGTTCCGCTTCACTTGGGACATAGAATGGAGCGTTGAAGGAATCAACCTTTTCCTCTTCAATGAGACCTTATACCTGTGAACACGAAAAATTCCTGAAAAGAAAGAGACAAGAACAACGTGCACAAAATAATATTTGTATTTGATGATTTTGGGTTACAATCTCTCTCAAATTTGATCATCTGATTCGATCTCCGTAAGGTGTTGATTTGTGGATGTGCGATTGATCCAAAGGGTCGTTGGGCTTGATCTAAGGATGAACGTTCTTCAAGGGCCGTGGGCTTGATCTTGAAGGTGGATTTGAGCGAATCTTCAAGGATCCATTGGGGCTTGATCTTAAGGATTAGCATTTCTTCAAGGGCCGTTGAGGCTTGATCTTGAATAACGGTGATGAACGGATCTTCAAGGGGCTTTTGGGCTTGATCTTGAAGAACAATGATTGACGGATCTTCAAGGGCTTTTGGGCTTGATCTTGAATAACGGTGATGAACGAACCTTCAAGGGCTTTTGGGCTTTGATCTTGAAGGACAGTTGGATGTGTGGATTTGTCGACGTTGTTGATCCAAATGGTCGTTGGGGCTTGATCTTAGGATGAACGGACGATGAACGATTAACACTTTCTTCAAGGGCCGTCGGGGTTTGATCTTGAATTGGTGGAAGTTCTTCAATGGCCTTTGGGGCTTGATCTTGAATTGGTGGAAGTTCTTCAAAGGGGTCGTCGGTGCTTGATCTTGAAGGTGGATGATTGTTGATCCAAGGGCCGTCGGGGCTTGATCTTGGAAGAACGATGAACGAAGAACGAAGAAGGCTTTCTTGATTCTTCGGGATGAACGGATGATGAACGATGAACACTTTCTTCAAGGGCTGTCGGGGCTTGATCTTGCATTGGTGGAAGTTATTCAAAGGCCTTTGGGGCTTGATCTTGAATTGGTGGAAGTTCTTCAAATGGGCCGTCGGGATTTGATCTTGAAGGTGGATGATTGTTGATCCAAGGGTCGTCGAGGCTTGATCTTGGAAGAACTATGAACGAAGAACGAAGAAGGCTTTCTTGATTCTTCGGGAACCTGAATGCTTGAGAGCTTCGGAGTTTCAGAGCTTCAGAGCTTCAAGGTGTAATATGAATTGGTCCAATGAAATGAATGAAATTGGCTTCTATTTATAGAATTTTCCAAGGCCTAATTTTGAATATAATATTCCAGATGAAATAAGTCGTTTCTGCCAGGTGTTGACACGTGTCTTGTTTGATGACTTTTCCGATGATTCTCGATTTTTTGTTTAGACACACGCTACGTGTAAAATTTATGTAATACATGAGCGTTGAAACTTTGATTTATCGGTCAACATTTATTTATCGAAATTTCGATGTCTACAATACCATTGCATATACCAGATGTTACTAAGCAATAAATTAAGCTCATGTTTGTACACGCTAAAATACATATTCTTATGAAAAATAAGAAAATTATTTTGATACACAAAGCTAATATTTTTACTTACGGCTCTTTAGATATAGACTCTTGCAACTCATGTTTCTTAAAAAACCCACCTAATGTTAAACATCCAAATAAAAGCAATCCAAATTTAAAATAAACTACACATAGACAAATAAGTGACCTATTATATATCACAAGATATTTACAATTTATGTCACAACACCCTAATCATGATGAACAATGAAACCCCATATGGAAATTCATATTATAAATATTAATAACGTATATATACATATTAATAATATATATCATGACAAAAAATTTAAAAATATGTAAATTAATTTGTCGATATGTTTGTTAAATTTTTCAGTAAATGACATTTCCTATATTTTGTAAGTAAATTGTTTTTCATGTATTATTATTATTATGGGAGCATTTTTGCTCACTACCATTTAGTGTGGTGTATGTTCACCATCCTATTTATCACCATTATATAAGTTTGAATTTCGAGATTTGTGTAGTAGATAAACATAAATCTCAAAATTCAAACTCATCTAACGGTGATAAATAAAGTGGTGAGTAAAAATGCACTCTGATTATTATTGCATAAAATTATGTATGTTTCCTTCTCCCACTTTATCTCTATTCATATCTCCAGCAGCCACAATCTCCTCCCTCATTTCCCTTCAATTATTCCCTCTCCTACCTTCACCAGCACTCCATCCAAACTCTAATGGCATAGAAAATGTGAAGAAAAAAAAATATAGAGCCTGGAACCATGGCTTTTAATCTCTTGTAATTTTTTGTTGTCATGCCGACAATTTTATTTTCATTTTTCTGTGGTTTAGAAGGAGAGAATCAAATGCCCGCATGTGAAGTTAGAAATCCTAGAGTTTGAATAATTTCAACAAAAAAAAAAAGGCTTAATTGGATTAGGGAGGGAAGGAAAATACATTGACGACAATTAAAAATTAGTTTGATTGATTTCATAATTATTTTATTAATGAAAAACATAATTATTTTTCTATTAATAAAATTGCATAATCCACCTCATTTGCCACATATGAATGAAGAAAGTTGGGGTTCCACCATAAAATCAATTAGTAATTGGGGAGTTGCCCAACTTATTTATAAACTCATGCAATGTCTCTCCTCCCATCAACGTGTGACTCATTCTCAACACGCTCTCTCACGTGTGGCGAATTTTCAAGCCCAATACGTGGACAACACAACGGGGTGACGTGGAGCGTGTGTGGCCTTTTGGCTTTACACATTGGACAACCTACTTTGATACCATGAAAAAAGTTGGAGTTCCACCATAAAACAAATTGGTAATGGGAGAGTAATCCAATTTACTTATAAGCTCATACAAAATTCATCCTCCCATCAACGTGAGACTCGTTCTCAAAACCATGCACCCCAGTTGACACAAAACTGATATGAAATTGTAATATATTTAGGTGGTAAGAATGTAAAGTTATTACAGCAATAGTTTAGCAAAAGTACAAGTGGATTGGGCTTCGTTCACCCAAAAAAAAAGCAGTCCATTGGGCTTCTGAGTGCTCAATGTGCTCTGGATGAGTCCGTAATGGGCCAAGCCCGTATTAAATCACATCCCAAACGAATCCAAATTCAGATATCTTGTCGACACCGACCTCGTTCTTACGAATTCTTTATCTTTTTTTTTTTTCACCAAAAATCTTTTTCAATATAGAGAGTTGTATTCAATTGAAATTTTGATTTAATTATTTTCTTTTATGAATTTAAAGATATTTAATTAAAATTTTAAATAATTATGTGAAAGTTTAGGCGTATTAAATTTTAATTTTAATTTTTTTATATATAGTCAACAAGAAGTAAATATTAAATAATTTAAAAAGATCGAATAATTCGAAATTTTTTGAAAAAATTAGTATTTTTAAGGTTCACAAATTTCACATTTCTCTATCAACAATTTGAGAAACTTTGCATAAAATCTCTAGAAACATTTAAATCTCATCAAAATTCATAAATTTATAAATCCATTAAAATTCCAATTGAATAAGCGGGTTTTGGGTTTAGGTTGCTACAATTTTGGCATCATATAATCTAATAAGATTACGCGGACAGCAAAATCAGCATCTCCAAAAGTTGAAAGCTTTCAGAAAAGCGTAAAGGTGGAAGGTGGCCACTGACCAAGTGATCAGACGCCACTAGAATTTGTTGGAGTCCAAACAAAGAGAGATTCCCCACTGCGATTTCGTCGTCACCTTATCTTTATTAAATCGTCCCTTGCGAGCTGGGTTTAGTTCGCGTCAGCTGATTCCTGAAGGGTGGAAGAAAACCCAAAAACCCAAGACTGCAGATCTTATCTCGTCGATCAGGTACTTGCATATTTTCGATTTTTTTTCAGATTTTTGGTTCTGGGTATTTGAAGAAATGGAAAAAGATGGGATCTTTAGAATGTGCAGTGACGGAGAGCACCTGAAACTCGGCCAACGGCGAGTTATGGAGGTCGTTTTGGAGAAGAAAGACGCTGCTGATTGGGCTTACAGAGGCGAAGGGGCTGCTAATCTTGTTCTCGCTTATACCGGATCCTCCCCTGCTTTTGTATGTTTCACTCTACCTTGAGCTTCAATCCTGCATTTTAATTTTTAATTTGAATTTTTATGGAAATAGTTGAAATTTGTGGTAGTTTGTGAAAGGGGTTGGAGTTGGGAAATGATTGTTATTATGATCATGCTTGGAGCTTAGAAAGTTTGTGTGTCTGTGTATGTAGATTGGGAAAGTAATGCGGTTGCAGAAAGCTCGAATTAATGGGTCAAAGGCCTCGAACAGTCCCACGGCATTAACCGCCCACGAACTTCTTTTGTGGAAAGACGTGGATGACATTGTAGCTACCTCTAACAAAGAACTTGCCTGCCAACTCTATGTGAAGCACGTCATGAGCCCTTTATTGGGTTCTGCGTACGTTGATGCCGGGGTATGTGAAAATCTGAGTTTATACATGTACAGATGAATATGTTTGTTGAACGGAAACTATGTTGATGTTTTGTCTATCTTTCCGGGATAACTATGCATGAAAGTTTTAAAACTATGTCAATATAGTTTGTAGATTTGGTTTTCCTGTGAACTTGTGCATGAATGGTTTAAGAGTGGCATATAATATTGTTGTATAACCTTCAAGTTGAATTTTGGCAGATGCGTGTCCCTGTTTCCAGGGAATTCTTGGAGTCAGTTGAGAAGAATGTAATTAGTCAGCGTCCTGCTTCTCGAGTTGATGCCACTAAAGTTGACACACAAAGTGATACTGTGCTTCTCATGTCTGATCATTCTCTTTTTCCTCGTGGTAATTAGTGTCTCCCTGTTATTTACAACTTTTACATTTAGAACTATCTGTCCTGCACTTGTCTGTCAATCTTAGCTATTGGGGTTAACATCGTATTCTGTGTGGTGGTTTAATTGAGCTCCAAAGTCAGATGACTTATTTAGCCTATGATCTAGGTTTTCTTTTGCATGCCTGTTTTCCTTGCTTCCACTTGAAATTATCCCTTTACTTTTTACATTTCTCGGATAAAGTATGAGGTAATATATCATCTGGCACCTACACCACAACTCAGAGAAGCAGGAAGAGAAACCTTGAGATGGCATTCTGCTTAGCATCATAGGAAATTTGTATCTTATTCAATGTAGACACATCTATCTATTTGAATATTGTCTTGTGGCATATATGATAAGAAGTTTGCTTCTTTTTTTTGTTTTTTTTGTTTGTTTGTTTGTTTGTTTTAAGTGATAGCTTATTCTGCTTTGTTCATTTCAGTTACTCAAGAAGTTGAACCCTGTATATCTGTAGAGATAAAGGTACTTGTCGTGTAAATTTGTCTCTTTTGCCTTCACATGAGGAATACCCTTGAATTATAATTGACTATTCCCTTTTCCATTTCAATTGTTTCCAAAAATAGCCAAAATGCGGATTTCTCCCATCTTCAAAGTTCATTGATGAAGGAAATTCCATTAAACGAAGCATTACTCGTTTTAGGATGCACCAAGCCCTGAAGTTTCATGATGGAGAGGTACTCTTTTAATATGTTCTTCTCTTAGTTAAATTTTTTACTACACCGGAACTCATTTGAATTGAAATGAATCAAATGAGTTCAATATGCTCAATGGGAATGCCATCTTATCTGATTCTTAGAACTTCTGTGCACAAATTTACACAAGGCCAATCCTGTTATAGTAGATGTTCAATTCTGACTTGGATGCATCTAAATGTATGTTGCAGGTATCAGAATATAGTGAATATGATCCACTCGATCTGTTCTCTGGATCCAACGACAGGATACATAAAGCCATCAAGGATCTCTTCTCAACCCCACAGAACAACTTCCGTGTATTCTTGAATGGTTCTCTAATATTTGGGGGCTTAGGCGGTGGTGCACACAGTACCAATTTGGCAATTAGGGGAGCATTTGAAGATGCACTTAAGGGTGTCATTCAGGGAGGTGATGGAAAGCGCACAAAGAGTTTTTTACAGCTTGTTGCTGAAACAGTTCATAAATCTGGAGTGTTGGACCGGCTCCTTGAGGCCCAGAAACTTGATAATCTTGACATCGAGGGGGCTATCCATGCGTATTATGACATTATTTCTGAGCCTTGCATGGTATGTGGAGAATTGGGTAAAGAAAAAGTGTCACAGAAATATTTGTCATTGCATTCCATGTCTCTGGATGAAAGCTTGAAGATGGTGAAGGACTTCTTGATAGCTACTAGTGCAAAGGACTGCAGTTTGATGATTAGTTTTAGACCAAGGAAAGATGGGAATCCAGGATCTCCTTATAATAACTTGTATCTGGAATCAACCAACCAAACTTTTGATTACAAGGTAAATATCCGTTTACCATTTTGTTCTGACTATTTACCATAGCATGTTACAGTCTTCAAAGGTTTTCTCTAGTAATCTAACCATTTCTTAACAGCTAGAGCACATTTAAAATTATAATCATTACTCTGCTAAGTTGAAAAGTGAAATTCCCAGTGGGGTAAATCAGTCCTTATGACATTAAAATCTTATTTGAGTTGCTTTTTCCTAGGTGAATTTCATTGACCTGGATTTGAAACATTTGGGGAAGATGGAAGAATATTATGAGTTGGACAAAAAGATTGTGAACTGCTACAATCAAATGGTGGAAACTGAGGAAAGACAAAAGAAAACTACCAGCACAAAGGCTCTTCAAACCGCCAATTGAGATTAGTAGTTACAATGCCATGGAGGATTTTTACTTAAAGATTGTGAGTAAGTACAAGTCAGCTGATACAGTCTTTTTTCTGTAAATTATCGATGTTGTAATTGTATTTGTATGTAGACTTGTTGGCTTTTGGCCATTATTTCTGTATTTCCTTTGTTTGTACGCAGTTACTTTAGATTGAGTTATGCATATATAATGCAACTTTGTAATTGGGTAAACATGAACATGGCATGCGGCTTTAGTGCTTACGTATTGTAACATTGAGACGTTTAAGTCAATATTTCATCTTGTTATAAAGTTAATGGAGATTAATGAGGGAAGAAGAGAATGTGATAAAAACACCTTGCTATAAGAAGGAAGGGAGTTTACTTGGATATGAGGTAATTTCTGGGCTCTACAGGGAAAGTGATGTATCAACTAACTTCAGTGTTTCATCAAAGCCCACATGGCCTATTAATTAACACAGCTAGATTTTCGTACTGTTGTACTGAAACAGGAAACCATGGAGTTCTCTAAGAATTTTCAAATGAATGATCTAAGTTCAGTTGTGGGACATTTTTGCATAAGCAGTTTACTGTTCCTGTGTTTTACTTAATCATATTTGTGCATATATATATATAGATTGATATGCTTTAGTAGATTGTCAGGTAAACATAAGGATCTTACAGTTGTGAACAATGGAACCAAAAATTTAACTTTGAGCAGTAACCTATGAGATTTAACTACTACTGTCTGAGGTATAAAGCTTGATTCGGAGTTCAGATTTCTAACCACATTGCCAGAAGAAGAACTTTAGATTTGTTCCTGATGCTGGAAGGGCAGGGACATGTTTCTAGACCAGATGGTTTGCCAGATTGGAAGACTCTGCACTATGGTTGATCGGCTTTGGTATTGTGATCAGCATATGTCAAATACAAAGGCCGTGGGTTCAATAAATCATGCGCTGAACAGTGAGCTCTTCAGCATTCTGTAGGTCTCTCTCTCTCTCTCCCCCCCCCCCCCCTCCCCTATGTGTTGTGTGTCTGTCTGTTTGTGGATGTGCCTGTCTGCTTGTTTGTGTGGATCTAAACCCTTTAGAGTTGACGATTCGAGTGCAACCAAGAAGGAATTAATAGCATTCGAGAAGTGGGTAGAGTTCGTCAAAGTTTGCCCATTCAACTGACCCCACTGAGGGTGAATTGAGAAACTGATTGCCATTACTATTTCCCAAGACATTGTCTAATGTCAGGTCTTCATCAATTTTCTGGAGACATCCTAAGCTAAAACCTCATTAGTAGGTATTCCGGCAATCAGCATATTTACTTAAAGTAAAACATACAATAAACTGACACGCCTATGTGTACGAGCACACACATAGGCAAAGCTTGTTAGACTTTATCTGAAATTGAAGTACATTTGCATCATTTAAATCTTAGGAAAACTAATGAAAATGGCTTGAAATCTTTGCTACAAAATGTTTGATTCCTTGCAGGATAGACTGGCAGGAGATGGGCAATTTAGATAGATGTGTTTTTGCCTAGTAGGGGATGTGGGCACATGTAAATTCTGCATTGATTGCATATTGGAGGGCAGAGGTGACCCAATTAACAACCTTTCTGACCGGCATTTACTTCAAGCCAACTACTGCCGCTGTCATTTTGTACTCGACGGCTTCGTGCCAAGAATGCCCCAAGTGCTGAAGGCATAACTTAATATAGAGAGGGAGAGAGAGAGGGGGGGGGGGGGGGGGGAGAGAAAGAGAGTGAACATTTTATATATAGTATCTTTTTGTTCATGCATTCTTTTGTCATTTGCTTTTTCTACTTTGATCTGGATCATTCTCGCTCGCACATTCTTGATCAAGATCATGTCTAAGGTTTTCGCTCTCTCATTCTCTGTATAGCTCTAATCAATTATTTTGTCTGCATGGTTTGTTTTTGTTTTTCTCTCTGCTGTGCAGTTAGTTATTGACGTACCATTTTTCTCTCGAGTACCTCACTGACACACTGCAAATACTTCAGATGGAATTTATATTTCTGAGCGCAGAAGTACGGAACAAATCTGACCATTGCCTTTTATGCTTTTGCTGCAGAAAACTGTAGTGTCAGTGGAACTGCTGTGTTCAAAGTGCAGGAAAAAGGTGATGAAGTTAATTGCAACAGTAGAAGGGATAACTTCCATTGTGCTCGACCCGTCGAAAAATACAGTGACGGTAACTGGGGATGCCGATCCAGTAAAGATTATCGGGAAAGTGAGGAAATTCAGAAAAAATGCTATGGTTGTGAGTATCGGTCCTCCGCAGACTGAGAAGAAGGATGAGAAGAAAGACGTTCCATACACTCCAAAGGTATGTCAAAGATGCGATGTTTGGTACGTGATTGCCGAAGATGGCTACAGCTACTGTTCCATAATGTAATTGCTATTGTACCATTAAATATTGCTCATAATAATTTGTATTAATTTCATGTTAAACTCACTAATTGTCCATTCGGCTATCAAAAGTTGGCTTTGCAGTCATTTTTTGAAGTCTTTGGAAATATTTGGATTAGAGAAATATTTTAATGGGATGGCAAGTGCATTCGCCCATGAGCGGTAGGTCTCGGGTTCGAGACTTGGGAGCAGCCTCTCCATAAAATGGGGGTAAGGCTAGCCGACATTCACCTCTCCCAGACCCTGCGTAAAGCGGGAGCGCACTGGGTACGACCTTTAGAGAAATATTTTAATGTGTCGGGAACACCGCTCAATACACCAAATGTCATAAAATAAGTGGTTGAAAATTTTTTTTCCAACCATTTGTATTAAACACTTGGTGCACTGGTCGTGTTTTCGGCACCCAAAAATGTCTCGGTTTATATGAAAGATTGTTGTTTAATTAAGCTATTTACACCACTTATGCCATATCCAACCGAATGAGGGTCAAATGGCTCCCTTTAACCTTATAGTTCTGCAAGAAATTATATTTTCATGAACAATACCTTGCCATATTTTATACCATCTCCAACCGAGGGGGCCAAAGGATCATAAGCCAAACATAGCCCTTTGACAAAAAATCATCTTCAACCGAGGGGGCCAAAGGGTCATAGACCAAACATAATTTATTATTTTAATTAAATTAAAATGGTTAATTAAATTAAACTACCATATTAAAATAAGGGTTTTAGATATATTTTGAATATCACTTGTCGCTAAATGATTAAGCCTCATATTTCTTATCTTTCTATAATCTCAATAATTTTTTTGATAGGATTTCGAGTTACACGTATTGCTAATGTGAGTAACTCTCCAAAATTCTTATTTTTATGTAGTCTCAATAATTTTTTGGATAGGATTTCTAGTGACACGTGTCGCTAAAGTGAGTACCTCTCCAGATTTCTTATTTTTATGTAATCTTAATAATTTTTAAGATAGAATTTTGAGTGCCACGTGTCGAGATGTAATTGGTTGTGCAAAATTTAGATAGGATTCTTATCTACATGAGGCTTCTTATCTTCAGTTTTTAATGGTGTAGGTAATTATAAGGAAAAAAATTATAATTTTTTTAATGGCTAGATGGTGTCATGCTGATGCCAGGTAGGCATTGCATTCAAATAGGCTGAGCTAAAGGGCTAGCAAAATGTCAAGCTTGACATTCCGGAGCTGGAGGGCTGGCAAAATGTCAAGCTTGACATTCTAACACTTGAGGGTTGGGCTGGAAGGCTGGAAATGGCCAACCCACTGACCTAATTTCAAGGTTTGGGCCCGATGGGACCCATAAGCCCTTTGGCCTAACCCTCTATTGGAGAGGGTTTTCATGTCATTCCGAGCTATTTTTAGCCCTAAGACCTTTTGACCTGGTTGGTTAAAGATGACCTTAGTACTACGGTTTAGTAGTATTCTTCTTCACTTGAAAGTGAGAGGTCTTAGGTGTGATTCTTACCATAGACGAATTTGAACTATATTATTGCTAATTCATTGTAAGGCTAAATCTACTATATCAACCTCTTAGTGTAGAAAAAAAATTAAGCTGTTTACATGACAAATCTTGATGATGGCTGTCTAGCATAACTCTAAGCTATTTTAAAGGATCCTCTCCTGAGCAAATGGAGAGGATCCTCCTGACCGGGTCTATCGGACCGTTCAAAAGTTATTCAATAGCTATAATTATTATAACTTTTAGTGGAGCCCCCTGTTTGTAACCGTTAGATAAATTTTGAACGGCCCGATGGGCTCGGCCAGGAGGATCCTCTCCATTTGCTCAGGAGAGGATCCTGATCCCTTTAAAATGAGGGCAGTGACTTAGGCTTTGGCATTCTAGTTTAACGGGTGAAAATTTCAGATTATAGAGTCGGGTTAGTGGCATACTATCACACTGACATTGTCTTTTAACTTGTATTTTACTATCTACGCAGCACGGCATGTGCCAAATTTGAATATTTTATAACAAAATGTCTCGTTGTAATTAAATGTGCCTTTTAGATGTAGAATTTATATTTTCTGTTTAACAAAAACCACCCCGTTATAATTCTTCCATTGGCAGAGGGACCTTGATTGTTGGCTTCACTGGGGGTATGCAGGTAAGTGTGGATGTCGGTTAGAATTCAACCGGCCATGCGAAAAGCCAATGCGTGGTAAATTAAGAAATTTATTAAAGCAGTGTTTTGCTGCATTTAATAAAACGATAGTTGGTTGGTGCTATTTATACACATCTTTTTATTTTTTTATATAACTTTTAAAATTTTCAGTCTTTAGATCAAATGAATTAATGATGATCAAAGAATAGGAATTGACAGAAGTTATGTGGAAAGTAAAAATGATATGTGGATAGCTCTATCCTTAACACAATAAGTGAACCAATGCTCGAAATTCTTAGAAACAACTGAGGATGTAGATATATATCTCTAGTTACACAATAGAATACCTCATTTAACCACATAGACAATAAAACTTCAATTAGCTAAAACCAACATACCAAAAAAAGCTCGTTTGGAAGATATTTGAAATGGCTGAAAGTATTTTTGGTAAAAATAATTTTAGAACTAATCTTTAATAAAAATGCAAGCAAATCTTGATAAACACAAAGTGTTTCTTAGAAGAAAAAAAACACATAATTAATGCTTCTTGCAAAAACACTTTATGTACTTTGGAAATTTAAAAATATTTTTAATCATTTTAAAAGTATTTTTAAATAAGTCATATTAAAAATATAAAAAATAAAAAATAAAAAAATAAAAAAGCCTTTGGCTGCTGGAGCACATATATAATAAGAAAATGTATAGCTCTAATTGAGCAAAACACATAATTGTGTGTGGATTTTCCTACAATAAAAATTACTGGTTGGTATTATATGGGGACTTGGATTGTCTGCCCTCCAATTTTGGTACCCTCCCCGTGCCCTCCTGTTTTTGTGGTCACGGTTAAGCCACGTCAATATTTTATATTAATATTTCTTTTTGTTTTATTATTTTTATAAAAAAATAATATAAAATATTAACGTGGCTTAACCGTGACCACAAAAAACAGGAGGGCACAGGGAGGGCACCGAAATGGGAGGGCAGAGAATCCAAGTCCATTATATGGACATTTGATTTGATGTACAGAAATGAAATGAAAGTATAAAATAATCAAATCAAAGGTAAGCATCCATCTTGTCCATAAAATCAATGCCCCTAACGATCAAACATATGAAATGAAGGCTCCTTAATTCCAAGGCTTGAAGGAAAAAGACTGCGCAAGATCTTTGTCCAAATACAATTTGAAACCTTTTTCATTGAATTAAATAAAATATCCTTTTTCATAAAAATGAATATTGCACATCTATCCGTTGGATTTTGACTTAATTACACATGCATCCTCTATCATTTGAACTCAAGGGGCTATAAAAAAACTAGGGCTATAACCACTGTTGATATTTTGAATGATTTGGATCTTTATAGCCCAAAAATTCAAAATAATACCTAAGGTTGCGAAATGTGGTATAAATGTGTCTTTTCTTGTAGTACGGAAATACAATCATATGATGTAATTAGCTCTCTGATAGACAAAACAAATGCCATATCAAAACTATAGTGAAATTAAAAAAATATTATAGTTGAAATACTAGTCCACGTGATCTCCTTCTTTTTTTTTTTTTTTTTTTTTTTTAAGGCTAAGGTATTTGATTCATTTAAAGAGAGAATCCAAAACAGATTCAACCAAGTACAAAAGGTTGGGACGAGTTTTAACAGAGCCATTTGTCAGAAAGAAAAACATCACATACAAAGTCTGGGGTTCTTTGAACCAGGAGAATTCACAAGTGGTTGAGAGAACGTAGCAGGCAAGGCGATGAGCAACCTCGTTGGAATGGTGACGAGCGTGCGTAGCATAAGCTCCAGTGATCTCAAGCAACATGGACTAAACGAAACAATTATTGTGTATACTGAAATGTATTTACATAATAAATCAATCAACATGTTCAAATATGAGTAGATAACGAGATTGATATATTCCACTATCAAAATATAGGGTAAAATACATTTTACCCCTCAGGTTTGGGATCGATTTCAATTCCTTACAATATCTTTAAAACATTTCAATTTCATACATCCGTTAGAAAATCTATTAAGTAAACCGTTAAGTGATGATGTGGCAAATATGGGATCCACATTTGTGATGACGTGGCTGCCACATCTGTGCCACGTGGCAAAAAAATATATTTTTTATGCATTTAAAATATAATAATATTTACCCTATTAAAAAAAAACCAAACAAACCCAGAAACCCCCCCGACCCACTTCTCCATCTCCCCCATCTTCACCTCCCATCCCTTCTCTTTCCCCAGACCCACACCTCCCTCTTAACCCCCCCCCCTGACCTACCTTTAACTTTGAGGCCTCATTCAAGACTTTCTAGAAGACGACGACGTCGGAGATTGCGAGATCGGGCAAATCACCTAATAGGCGTGTGGTCAATCGGTGCTTCGGATGCTGGAGAAAGGTTGGGTTGACCGGATTTAGGTGCTAGTGCGGCGAGCTCTTCTGCTCCAACCACCAGTACTCCGGCCGCCATATGTGCAGCTACGACTATTTGGGGTTTTGGGTGGGGTGGGCGGGTTGCGGGGGTGGGATCGGGGGGGGGGGGTGTGAAGAGGGAGGAGTGGGTTTGGGGAGAGAGAAGGGGTGGGAGGTGAAGAGGGAAGAGATGGAGAAATGGGTCGGGGTGTTTCTGGGTTTGTATGGTTTTTTTTTTAAAGGTTAATATTATTATATTTTAAATGTTTTTTTTTTTGCCACGTGGCACAAATGTGGATCCCATATTTGCCACATCATCACTTAACGGTTTACTCAACAGATTTTCTAACGGATGTATGAAATTGAAATAAAATGATAAGTAAATATATGAAATTAAAATGTTTTAAAGATGTTGTAAGGAATTAAAATTGACCTCAAATCTAAGAGAGTAAAATGTAATTTACCCCAAAATATATTATCAAATTAATAAGTATTTGTTCATATTAAAAAATAATATAACACTTATTCTAATTAACCCACATGATTTATTTACTACTTGTGAAATGTAAGAAAACTAACATATATTCTAAGATATGCCACTTAGCCTACCCCTTCCTTAACGTGTATAATATCGTTGTTAAAAAAAATAAAAAAAAAGTCTCAGATATGGAATCTAATATGGATCATTCATAGCATTCTATAGTCTCCTAATTAAATCTTTTAGGCTTTGACAAAAAAAATTAAATCTTTTAGGGCATGATTACTAATTAAGAATTGAAGTAAGCACCCTTATTATATAAATTAATTTTCCTCCTCCCCAAGTAAAATATATTGATACCCTACATAAACATGCGCATGCAGTACCGAATATTTAGTTCGCCCTAAAAATATGCTTTTAGATAGTATCCTTGTTGTATTTGTATTACTTAGACGCACTGTTCTAAAAATCTCCGCTTAGCGCTACCTAGGTCCCGCTTAGACACTAGGCGGTTGGCCATCACCCCGATTAATGCCTAGGCATTTAAAATTAAGAAATTACGCATAGACCTGTTGAGGCGTCCGCCTAGCCGCCCAGACCCGCCTAGGTTGCGACTTACTTAGACAGAAAATTGATAACTTTCATTTTGCATTTTATTTTTTTCAATAAATTGTAAGGGACTTGTTGAATACTTAAATGAATACACATCATATGCATGTTCCCCATGTTTTCATTATGTTCCAATACTTCATAATATATATATATATATATATATATATATATATATATATTATTCTATTTTGTAGTTTATAATGAAATTATTTATATTTTAAGTATAAACAGACACTTATTTACACGAAATATAATAGATTTACTTAAATCCGTCTAATCCACCTAGGCCCCGCATAGGCGCTAAGCCCCAGTTCGCCGCCCGACTAGCGCCTAGCTTCTTTTAGAACCTTGCTTGGACAACAAACATTTTATTTTCTTTACTGCTATAAATAAAGGCACAAAAACTTGAGAAATTACACCACAAAATTTCCAAATTACTCTCTCCTCTCTCTCTCTCTTTGACTCTCAGTACCAATAAACCCGAGGACCATAAGGTTGTGGCAATGTTGTCATCGCAGCACCCAAAGCTGGCGGGCCGGTTGTCGTCCGTATCCCCTGCCTACGTTGTCGAAGAGTTCATCGATGGACGAGTCCCCAACCACATGTTTTTTATTTTTAATAAATTGGACTATTTTTTTTTCTTTTCAAATTGGGCTTGTATCAAGTTTCCCTTTATTTTAATTATCCTCGTTTCTAGTTGTGATACAAATATAAACTTATAATCACATTTTATCTTTTCTTATCAATTTCTCGTATTTCTTAAAAAAGATTGAATTTCACATGATAGTTATAGGAATCGATAATATTGATATTTAAATATTTTATTCCATGGGGCTTGGTTAAAAGTTCAAAAGAAAGAGAAGATTTTTTTTTATTTAATACAAGTAATTTATTATACTTTTATAGTAAACAAATGAACGCAATGAGTTGAATGAGTTGAAGAGAAATTAGGATCCTAATCATCATGAATGTCTGGAATCCATATTATGCAAGGAGACATTGTTTTTGCTAATTTATATTGAAGAGTGATATAAAATCGGTCTATTTCCGGCATCATATCCATAGTTAGCACATTCATCATAGTACAACAAATTGGCCACAGATATGTACGCTGAATTTTTCATTAGACCAGTTTGAAAATAATGCATATTTAACTGAAGGGCGAAGAAAGGTTATTTATGTTTATTTTTTTAATTTAACAAATGATATTATCTAAGAGGTTGGCTTAGCTTCACAATTGGCTAACAATAATATGGTTCAAATTTACCTTTGACAAGAATAAAAAAAAATTGTAATATAGGGTAGTCTAATTCCATTTAAACTCATCCAAGTTCCTTCTTCTAATGTGGATTTATTGCCAACAATAGATAATATAGGAACATCAAAATATTAAAGTTAAAAAAAAAAATCAAATATAGATAGAGTCAAATACTTAGATAAGCAATTAGTTTGATTTTGATCTTATCTAATTCCATATAAACTCATCCAAGTTCCTTCTTCTAATGTGGATTCATTCTCAACAATAGATAATATAGAAACATCAAAATATTAAAGTTAAAAAAAAAATCAAATATAGATAGAGTCAAATACTTAGATAAGCGATTAATTAGTTTGATTTTGATCTTATCTAAGGACCAAGGGTTCAAATCTAGTTTTCGAAAACCTTATAAAAACCTTCAGAAGCCTAATAATCAACATCCTCGACGACGTTCAATATTATGGCATTGGAGGAGTTCCCAACGTCCAAGCGTCCGTCATGGTCCCCAGTCCCTGCGTACGCCGTCGAAGAGTTCACCAAGGGAGGAGTCCCCAACGAAATGTTTAAAGCAGTCAACGTTTACGTGGACAAGAGGCTGTCTTGCCCTACACTCAGAATTAAGGTCAGCAACAACACCAACATCATCAAAAACAACGAATTCGAAAGTCATCAGAAACTTGATCCGGCGGCCAATAAACTGTTGCAAGTGATCACCGTTGACGGCAATAGTCAAGAACTGGTCGACTCTTTCCAAGGTGTCGGCGTGATGTGGGCTCTGGTGTCCTCCAAATTGCCGTGCTCCTGTGATGGCCAAGTACGAGAACAACGTCACTTTGAACTAAGCTTCCGTGACGGCTTCGTTGGCGACGTCAATATGTTTTTGAATTATTACTTGAACCACATATTACAGAAATATCAAAAGATCAAAGCAAAGAACGAGCAGAAATATCAAAAAATAGAAGCACAGCCGAATGAAGTCTGCATGATTATTACTATGTCAGTATTTTGTTTACTCCTGGTTGCATTTGGGTTCTTGATTTGTCGGGCTACTTCAAATATTAAATAGAAACTATGACGGATGGGCGGGCATAGCAGCACTTCAAACTTCTATGATTGTTTCATGATTTCAAGATTTTTTTATATTTAATTTCTTTTCTTTGCTTGCTGGTTTTCAACCAGCAATTTATTAATTGTTATTATTAAGTAACTGCCCTTTTTTAGACCAAAAAAATAACTTCCCTTTTTTGTTGGTTTGTAAAACAATTAAACAATTCATTGGAAGATCGATGATATTGATATTCTAATAATTCTCCATTGCCTATTGATGATATTGATATTCTAATAATTCTTAGCGCAACTGAAAGGTTGTTTTTTATGATAAAAAAAAGTCACGAGTTTGACTTGTAAAAGCAACATCTTTGCAAAATAAAAGTTAGGTTGCGTATGATAGACATCTCATTCTGATTCTTACAAAAGAGTGCTTTGTTGGTTTGAGTCGCCTATTGATGCTGGGAAGTATTTCCCTAGCTGTATGAGATCTGATTCTAATAATATTTCGAGTTGTTATGGTCAAATTGACCACAACATTATGAGTTTTGAAAAGGTAAGGCGGATTTTAAATTCTAATTGGTTAGTGATGATTTTTTTATATGAGGTATTCATCAATTCCCCCCCTAAACTTATGATCATTGGCCAATTCTTCCCCTCAACTTTAATTTTAGCCAATTTCCCCCCTCAACTTTAATTTTGGCCAATTTCCCCCCTCAACTCTCATAATTAGTCAATTTCCCCCCTCAACTTTAATTTGGCCAATTTCCCCCCTCAACTCTCATAATTAGCCAAATTAAAGTTGAGGGGAGAAATTGGCCAAATTAAAGTTGAGGGGGGAAATTGACTAATTATGAGAGTTGAGGGGGGAAATTGGCCAAAATTAAAGTTGAGGGGGGAAATTGACTAATTATGAGAGTTGAGGGGGGAAATTGGCCAAAATTTGAGGGGGGAAATTGGCCAATAGTCACAAGTTCAGGGGGCAAATTGATGAATACCTCTTTTTATATTTTAAGTGGCAAAATTGGATTTAAGTTTGGAGATAATATTTTAATACTGATTAATTAGTACCAAAATTTATAGACCAAAGGGCATGGAATATTGGCATGTGTAATTTTATTTTTGAAAGGAAGCTCAAACTAATGACGCTTTTGCATTTACATAACTCTAATGATGACGTAGACGTTGAGCTCTGAGCAACGACGACTAATGGCAAAATCACTAGAAGACCACGACCTATACATTGTTACTAACTCACATGCATAAATTCGTGACATCACGTTATAATATGACAGGAAATTTTTTTGTGGTATTGATACATCTCGATATCACATGCATAGTTTGAAGTGGACCATCCATTACATATGGCCCAAAGAAAGTAGCTCAGAAAAGCAAAGTTTAAAAGTCCCCAACGACCAAAAACAAAAGAGATGGCTTTCCCCTTTTTCTTTCTGGTTTGGTACTCGGTCTTTACTGATTATTTTATTTAGATAGACTATTTATGCATCGAAAATATATTATCGTGTGTTTGTGATATATAATAAATGTCAAACGAGACCAATGTACTTCGAGTCACAATAGGAAAGGTACAACTAGAATTCTAGAGACATGGATCCTCTTCGGATCCATGTATCCTAATCCACCAAATTCATGTATCCGGACCATTGAAATTTTATCTAACGGCTAAAGTTTCACTAATTATAATTGAAAATTACAATTTATATGGAGAGGATTCCGAATCAGTTAAGGATAATCTAACAACCTCTCATTCTTTTGATAGTTTGGTACGTAAAGTCATGGTAAGAATACGTACCCTTCACTGAGGACCACGTAAATCGATTAGATTTCTCATTGGCTGTATTCAATAATGTGTTGGATATATAAAAATAAAAAAATAAAACGAAAGAGGAAAACGACACCTCAATAATGTAATACGTCTTAGAGTAGTGCTATGAATATTGATGAGCTAATCTGGATCATAGCTTATGCGAAATGGAAGACAAGAAGATGAGATGAATAGATTTCTTGGGGCCGTTCGTAACTTTTAAAGTAGATTCCTATTTGTAACCATTGAATCAAATTTCAATGGATTATGATGAATTTGGTGGATTCGGATACATGGATCATCTCCGGATCCATGTCCGAATTCTAGAACCGAGAGAGAGAGAGAGAGCATGAGCTTGTCGTAGAGAAACCACCGACCTAACCATCTTCGATCAAATTCAACCCCTCTGTCTCTCTTACGCAAACCCGGAAGACAAAACCCTACAAAACTCCAAACACAACCATCGTCAGCCACATCTCAATATTTCATTCTGTTACCACCCCTACCCCCACCACCACCAACCACCATACCCCCCAACCAACCCAAAAAAGAACTAAACCATGTGGTGCTTGTCGCAGGAAAGCCTACCGTCGCCAAAAACCATGCTATCGGCGGCCGCCTCACTCGCCGCCTCCGCAATCCTGTTCAAAACGATTGCAAACGACCTCATCCCGGAAGCCCTCCAAACGTCCTTCTACTCGCACCTCCAAAAGCTCTCATCCCAACTCACCGTTGTTGTGGAGGAGATCGACGGCCTGACCCCGAACAAGATGTTCGAGACGGCCAACCTTTACCTCGGCGCCAAGGTCTCCGCTGCTACGCGGAGGATCAAAGTCAACAAGCCCGAAAAAGATGAGCAGTTTCTGATCACCATTGATAAGAATCAAGGCATCGTTGATTCTTTCAACGGTGTAGATTTCAAGTGGGTTTTGATAAGCACCGAAAAACCAAACAGTAACCGTGGTGGCGAAAATTCACAGTCGGAGGTCCGATTGTTAGAGCTCAGCTTCCATAAGAAGCAGGTAGCAGAGCTATTACAAAGGCTTTTTGGTAAAGGTTTATCCCGAGAGGGATGAAGGCTTGGGCTGACTACAGCTTCGTTTGAAGGCAAATCTGGTTTGAGCAGAGTTTGTGCTTTTGTTTGTTTGTTTGAGTGTCCTTATCTCTGATTTCTCTTTCTTCTTTTATAGACACTTCGGCTTGGCCTCATGTAGCAGTAATCTTGCCTGAGTGCAGCTTGAAGGGTAGTGACTCATCCACTATTTACTTGTACTGCCACTGTAAAGTACTTTTGGGCTGATTAGCTAGCTGGTCTACACCACTTGGCCTCTAAGTAGGTGAGCAAATGGCCTTGATGAGCTGCATCTAGTCGGGAAAGGCCATTTCTGCCTTTTGAGCTTTCGACTGGGCTTCGGGCTTTTCTCCTCTTTTTGGGCCAACTCCCTTTTGAGCCCAAAGTTTAAGTTTTAACCCAAACAGAAGCTTCACCACCTTTCTCTCCTCTTTAATTTCTTTGGATTTCTGTAGAATGTAGGGCAAGTAAGATCTCAGCACCATGTGCTGTAGTATCGATTTCTCTTTGTAAAATCATCTCTCTATCCCTCTTTTCAACTCTTAAACCCCTTGAGAAACCACAAAGATAGGAAGTGCTAGACGATCAGCTTTGCACGACAAGGTTAAACCTTGCCCGACCTTCTTTGTTTTTGTCTTTTCAATCATTAACCTAGCAATATGTTGTATACTTCCAGTTGTATTCACGTTATTTCTAGTAAGATGGCTATTAAAAGACTTTCTAAGTGCTTGAATCCGATTTGAATATATCTTCATAGTTCAAACCAGATCTAAGTTCTAAGCTTTCGGGCATATAAGATTGATCATTAAAAGTCCTTAGCCTCAAGGTATAAAAAAGAACCTCATGTGGACTTAACCCATCCACGACAAGCTTTGATAACAAGAAGTCCGAAGTTACTTGGGGCGCAAGTAATCGATCTATCTCTTAGTGTTATTTCTATTATATTATGATTTTAGTAGAACGTTTGAGTATAGAAGGAATTCTTATAGGAAGCCTCAAGGCCTATATCTAAGGCCCCACAAAGGCACCTATTTGGATTCATTCTGCTCTGCGGGCTCAGATAATCAGAAGTATGATAGTTATAATACTTCTGCAAACCATAAAACAGACATCATATATTCGAGTACTGAATTAGTTCTTGATAGGAAGCCTTAAGGCCTACACCTAAGGCCCCACAAAGGCACCTGTCATAACTAACACGGCCTCTCGGGTATATGTGCAACTAAACTCAAACATCCATTTTACATCTGCCATGCTAAAGATGGCAGTGGCACGCCTGAGCACTTAAAACTTAATCTTGATTGTAAGCCTCAAGGCCTACACCTAAGGCCCCACAAAGGCACCTTTCAAAGTTAACTCTGTCCTTCTCTTTCAGCCTTTGCCCGACAAGCCTTGCCAGACAAGCTTTGCCCGACAAGCCTGCCAGTAAAGCAGAAGCCCGACAGAAATCATCAACCGACGCCAACCTCTCGGGAAGCTGTGTGCTCGTCGGCTAGGAAACACCCCCAGTGGAAATTCTAGCCACGAACAGCTTCACACGGTAGATTACAATGGCACGGATTACTGGCGCTCCATCAACCTTGATCATCCGGCGAGTTTCGAAACAACGGCGATGGAGCCGGAGATGAATGCGGCATTGGTGGAGGACCTCGAGAGGTTTAGAAAGAGGAATGAGTATTATATGAGGGTAGGAAAGGCTTGGAAAAGAGGGTACTTTTTGTACGGATTGCCTGGCATGGGAAAGTCGAGCTTGGTTGCGGCCATGGCTAATTATCTCAAGTTTGATATTTTTGACTTGGATTTGAGGGAGGTTCAGTGCAATTCTGATCTGAGAAGGTTACTGATCGGAACAAAGAGCCGGTCGATATTGGTGATCGAGGACATTGATTGTTCAGTTGAGTTGCAAAACAGAGATTCGGATAACGAGCCCAAAGCCGCGGAAGATAACAAGGTAATAACAATCTTATAAGCGTTTTTGGTTATTTGAAAGCAATCGGTTTTTAATGTTTTTCTTAATTCACAGATCAGCATCTCTGCTATATTGAACTTCATCGACGGACTCTGGTCGACCTGTGAAGAGGAGAGAATTGTCGTGTTTATGACAAATCACAAGGACCGGCTTGATCCAGCGTTGCTGTGACCTGGCCGGATGGACCTGCACATACACATGTCCTACTGCACCTTCAGTGGTTTCAAGACATTGGCATATAATTACCTGCTAATTCACGAGCACACATTTTTCGGAGAAATTGAGATGTTACTCGACGGGGCACAAGCAACGCCTGCTGAAGTTGCCGAAGAGCTGATGAAGAGCGATGATGCTCATGTTTCCCTTCAAGGTCTTATCGAATTCCTTCGAGGAAATACTGATAGAACCTGATGGGAGCAAATACTGACTACCGCCTATCGCTATTGCGATGACAGATGTAATAGACATCAATTTTTAAACACATTCTGTGGTAACTTCTCCATTATATAAATAAATTATCATCGAAGAGCCATTGTATGCACAAACAGAAAGTTCGATACAGAAGAACTCGAGAAATGTTGTATAATACTTTACATTAGTGACGACATTATAATGCGTAACGTAGAAGGAAGCTTATAAACAAAAACAGCAGCACCTCTGGAGAGACGAACTTGGTATGTGCGGATGCATCTCAAATATACTAGGAAAGCATGACGAAAATATCACACGCAGGTCCTCTTGAAGCAGGGATTGTCTTCACCAGCAGGATCTTTTTTTCTTTCAGAAAACAAGCACAATTTTCAGTTAGGCTAAATAGCCAAAATGGTCACTGAGATTTGTATAACTCATCACTTTGGTCCCTAACATTTCAAATCAATAAAAGTAGTCCCTGAGATTGTCCACCATCCATCATTTTGGTCTTTCCATTAAAAACTCCGTTAAGTGTCCTGGAGCACTTGGTCGGAAGTTTGGGCAATTTTCAAAGCTTCGTAACTCAATTGTTTCTTAACCAAATTTGACCCATAATATATCAAAATGACGATAGAAAAGTGTAGAATAAGATTATACCTATTTGGAAGCCCAATGGTTGTCGGAGATGGCTGGAAAATAGCCTCAAAGTTGACCAGTCCGAGGGAAAACTTGAAAACTCGCCGGAAACTGAGTAAACTTTAAACGTTCATAACTTCTTCAATACACAACGAAATCAAGTGATTCAAAAATTAAAATCATACTTCTCGACCAGAAAAAAAGAATGGTGCCTCTGTCGATAGCTAACTTGCAGTGGTTTGGCCGAAAAACAGCTCGAAAATGGCTATCTTGATCTCGAGTTAGCCAATTTCGAGCCGTTTTCCGGATAAACCACGGAGATTTAGCCATCTAAAAAGGTACTATTATCTTTGTCTCGTTCAGAAGTATGATTTTCGTTTTTGAATCACTTGATTTCGTTGAGTATTGAAGAAGTTATGAACGTTTAAAGTTTACCTAGTTTCTAGCAAGTTTTCCAGTTTTCCCTCGGACAAGTCAACTTTGAGGCTATTTTCTGGCCATCTCCATCCATTGGGCTTCCAAATAGGTATAATCTTATTCTACACTTTCATATCTTCATTTTGATATATTATGGGTCGAATTTGGTTAAGAAACGATTGAGTTACAAAGCTTTGAAAATTGCCTAAACTTCCAGCCAAGAGCTCCGGGACACTTAACGGAGTTTTTAACGGAATGACAAAATGATGGATGGTGGATAATCTCAGGGACCACTTTTATTGATTTGAAATGTTAGGGACCAAAGTGATGAGTTATGCAAATATCAGGGATCATTTTGGCTATTTAGAATTTTCAGTTATTAGGTTAAGTCCAGTATTATCTTTTCTTTATTTTATTTTTTTTCTCTTATACTCATTTTATTTTGTTTTTTTATTTTATATTAGAGATAAATTAAAATCTACTTAATATCTTTTAACAAAAAAAAACTAATATACTAATACACATCCATGTGCGGAACATATGACCATACTCAAGTAATATATATATATGCATGTGTATCATACATATAAGCGAGATATGAAACCTAACTAAAATATAGAAAAACGTAATATACCTACAAGCAAGACACATTAATTTGTGATACATGTTGATAATTCGAAACTACCTTTTAACCAATAAAAACAAAAAATTCCTAATAAATGTATGAATGTATAATATACATATAAGCGAGATATGAAACCTAACTAAAAGGTAGAAAAATATAATATACCTACAAGCAAGACACTTTAATTTGTGATACATGATGATAGTTCGAAACTACCTTTTATCCAATAAAAACAAAAAATTCCTAATAAATATATGAATGTATATTATACATATAAGTGAGATATAAAACCTAACTAAAAGGTAGAAAAACATAATATACCTACAAGTAAAACACATTAATTTGTGATACATGTTGATAATTCGAAACTACCTTTTATCCAATAAAAACAAAAATTCATAATAATAAACCAAAATCCTCGACATGATTAGTTACAAACACTTTTTGATAAAAAAAAAAAGAATATGTTGTAGATAAATATAATTAACTTGTGATATAGGTTGATTATAAAAATTTAAAATAAAATCTATAAATGTTGTTTAAAGCAGAAGGAAGAGAAAGAAATAACAATAATTTAATGATTAAATTTAAGGAATTGTACTTATTTTAATGAACTGGACTATTTCTATTTTGTTTTAAAAAATTAGACTTGTATCAAGTTTCTGTTTGTTTTAATTATCCTAGTTTCTAGTTGTGTTACAAATGTAAACTTATCATCACATTTTATCTTTTCTTATTAATTTCTCGTATTTCTTAAAAAAGATTGAATTTCATATGATAGTTATAGGAATCGATAAGATTGATATTCAAATATTTTATTCCATGGGGCTTGGTTAAAAGTACAAAGAAAGAGAAGATGTTTTTTTTAATACAAGTAATATATTATACTTCTATACTAAACAAATGAACGCATTGAGTTGAATGAGTTAAAGAGATATTAGGACCCTAGCTACCATCACCTAAGTGAGTAGCAAACAGACTAGCCACTAATTTCATGGGCAAAATTTTACAACAAATTGGCCAAAAATATGTACGCTAAATTTTTCATTAGACCAGTTTGAAAATAATCCATATTTAACTGAAGGGTGAAGAAAGGCTTCTTTTTTTATTTATTTATTTAACAAACGATATTATCTAAAAAGTTGGCTTAGCTTCGCTAACACTAATATAATTCAAATTCACATTTGACGAAAATAAAACAAATTTGTAATATGGGGTAGTCTAATTCCATATAAACTCATCCAGGTTCCTTGTTCTAATGTGGATTCATTCTCAACAATAGATAATATAGGAACATCAAAATATTAAAGTTAAATGAAAAAAAAATCAAATCTAGATAGAGTCAAATACTTAGATAAGCGATTAGTTTGATTTTGATCTTATCTAAGAACCAAGGGTTCAAATCTAGTTTTCGAGAACCTTATAAAAACCTTCAGAACTCTTATAATCAACATCCTCGACGACGTTCAATATTATGGCATTGGAGGAGCTCCCAACGTCCAAGCGTCCGTCATGGTCCCCAGTCCCTGCGTACGCCGTCGAAG